>NW_027261117.1:277500-279289 GCF_045791955.1 Oncorhynchus clarkii lewisi
CTACTACACCCGTCTTCTCATACAGTAGGCTTACCTTAGCTAGCCTAGCCTACTACACCCGTCTCCTCATACAGTAGGCTAACCATAGCTAGCCTAGCCTACTACACCCATCTCCTCATACAGTAGGCTAACCTTAGCTAGCCTAGCCTACTACACCCATCTCCTCATACAGTAGGCTAACCTTAGCTAGCCTAGCCTACTACACCTGTCTCCTCATACAGTAGGCTAACCTTAGCTAGCCTAGCCTACTACACCCGTCTCCTCATACAGTAGGCTAACCATAGCTAGCCTAGCCTACTACACCCATCTCCTCATACAGTAGGCTAACCTTAGCTAGCCTAGCCTACTACACCCATCTCCTCATACAGTAGGCTAACCATAGCTAGCCTAGCCTACTACACCCATCTCCTCATACAGTAGGCTAACCATAGCTAGCCTAGCCTACTACACCCATCTCCTCATACAGTAGGCTAACCATAGCTAGCCTAGCCTACTACACCCATCTCCTCATACAGTAGGCTAACCATAGCTAGCCTAGCCTACTACACCCGTCTCCTCATACAGTAGGCTAACCATAGCTAGCCTAGCCTACTACACCCATCTCCTCATACAGTAGGCTAACCATAGCTAGCCTAGTCTACTTCACCCGTCTCCTCATACAGTAGGCTAACCATAGCTAGCCTAGCATACTACACCCATCTCCTCATACAGTAGGCTAACCATAGCTAGCCTAGCCTACTACACCCATCTCCTCATACAGTAGGCTAACCTTAGCTAGCCTAGCCTACTACACCCATCTCCTCATACAGAAGTCTAACCTACTTTGAGGAACCATCCATCCATCCTCTGGGCCTAATAACCATAACAACCAGTAGTCATTGTGATTCCGCTACTCAATGCTTTGGTAAAGGTCTATTTCCATGGACATTTGCCAATGACTGCTGACCAGAGACGTTTAGGTTAGTGACGCTAAACGTCTGGACGTAATGGATGGGCCGCTCCATCCCGGCTGTGATTGAGGTAATAGCATAGAGTTAGTGTTAGCACTGGAGAATGATGGACAAATGGGGCTGTCGCTGAGCAAATGTTCCCCCACCTGAACAAATACCTGTATTTTCCCAGACCTAAATGTGTGCATTTACGCTCCAGACATTTAGATTACTGCACACACACACACACACACACACACACACACACACACACACACACACACACACACACACACACACACACACACACACACACACACACACACACACACACACACACACAGAGGACAATTACGGTTGGGACGATATGTCATGTCTGTCCAACATTGTGATTCGTCACAATCACAACCATTCAGCAGCACATGTGACATGTGGCAGGGGGAAGGAGAGACTATGTGAAGGTAAACACTTCCACATGCGGAAAGGCATGTAGGTACAATGAGGCTGACAGAGGACACACATTCAACATGTGCTGTGCTAGCTGTGTGATTGGGTTCGCCCCTTTGACAAACTGGCTGGGATTCATGTCCATAATGGCAGTTCTAATGAAATCAACATGTTTGTTCAAGTCTCTTCAAGGCCTTCTGGGCAAGACAAAACTGCATTGAGAAATGCTCATTTATAAGCACACAAAGCAACATTAAAGAAGCACTGGGTTCAGGTTTGTCAAAGTTCCAACGTGGCTCAATATCCCGTCCCTTTAAATGTACTGTACGGTCCCAACGCCACAAGCTGTAGCCACAACACAGGGCCATACCAAAAGGGAGGGGTGTGGGTGGGTGTGTGTGTGTGTGTGTGTG
>NW_027261118.1:0-57500 GCF_045791955.1 Oncorhynchus clarkii lewisi
TCATTTGGGACCAACATTTTATTTCAGTTGCTTGTTTTATTTAGTTTTATTTATTTTGTATGTGACAAATAGAATGTGATTTAATAAGTTGTTATATTTATATTGTGTGGAGGGTGTATTGTATTGGGGATGTCTGTGTACTGTGTTATTGTGTGGAGGGTTTCTCTACCATAATGTTGACTTGGTGGTTGTGTATGAACAGGATACCCAGAGCCCATCCTGTCTGAAGCAGTTCCTGGACCATCACGGTCTGTCTCTACTGTGGATCTTCATGGTGGAGCTCTCTGAAGCCAAGGGCAACGGTGTCAACAACATCAAACTGCAGTTTCAGGTGACAATTAAATCTGTTCGGAGTCCAAAAAAAATGTATATTTAACGTCGGTTGCTCATCCCTCACACTTGTGATCATGACAAACATGATCACTGAATCTATATGAGAATGCACTTTAGAATAAACCAATTCAGACTGAATTAAAACAAAGGGCCTAGGAATATCAAAACAAGGTGTGTGTGTGTTGTAACCAACTGACTATTCCCTGTGTCTCCAGATCATGAAGACCCTGTCAGCGCTGCCTATCTCCACTAAGAACATGTTGGAGGAGAGTCATGTCCTGAGCCTCATCCAGCGCTGGGCCCAAACACACTCCCTCCCCCAGGCCCCCGGGGCCGAACAGGACGGCTACTCCAGTGAGAACATGTCTCGCGCCCAGACCCCTCTCAACACTCCCGACGGCTCCTCTGCCTCCGTCGCCAAACTGGGCCCTGAGTTGGACAGCGACACTCCCAAACGGGCCGTTTACCGTCGCCTCAAGATCAGCGAGAACAGCCTGGACAGCGCCATGTCGGACGCCAGCAAGGCCTCGGACGGTAAGGAGGAGGATGAAGAGGAGATGGAGGACGAGGAGGTCTTGCGATCTGAGCCTCCAGTGGAGAGCAGCAAACGGTCCAAGACAGAGCTGGTGGTTGAGGTCCAGGCTCAGACTCCCACAACGGAGGAGCCGGCAGAAGAGCCAGTCACAGAGCTGGTGGTTGAGGTCCAGGCTCAGACTCCCACAACGGAGGAGCTGCCAGAAGAGCCAGTCACAGAGCTGGTGGTTGAGGTCCAGGCTCAGACTCCCACAACGGAGGAGCTGCCAGAAGAGCCAGTCTCAGAGCTGGTGGTTGAGGTCCAGGCTCAGACTCCCACAACGGAGGAGCTGCCAGAAGAGCCAGTCTCAGAGCTGGTGGTTGAGGTCCAGGCTCAGACTCCCACAACGGAGGAGCTGCCAGAAGAGCCAGTCATAGAGCTGGTGGTTGAGGTCCAGGCTCAGACTCCCACAACGGAGGAGCTGCCAGAAGAGCCAGTCACAGAGCTGAAGGAGACACCAGAGGAGGTGGTGGAGACCATGGAGATCACAGAACCCCAAGCGGAGAGCCAAGACGCTACAGATCAGGAGGAGTTGAATGAGAAGGGCGGTGACGAGGTGGTGAAAAACGAGTGGAGTGAGGGACAGAAGGAGAGCAGAGAGGAGGAGGAGCAGCAGCAGGCAAGTCAGTCAGTGGAGGAGAGGGAGGTTGTGGCAGGAGAGCAGGCCAACGTGGAGGTCCAGGAATCATCACCTATTCAGCCAGTTCAGACGGAAGTTACTGAGACCCCTTCAGCGGAGCAGCCTGCTGAGGAGAAGAAGGAAGAGGAGACCACCACAGCAGAGACTGGGACTGAAGATACAGAAAAGGCTCCAGGCAGCCAGGAACATCCAGGCCAGGTGGCCCCCGAGGGTCCCCCGGAGGTGGCCCCTGGCACTGAGGACGCTGCCCAGGTAGTGACCCCTGCCTCGGAGGCCCCTCCACCTCCCTCTCCGGTGGTCCCCGTGGAGCCTGCGGCGGTGGGGACGCCCTCGCAGGATGAGGAGGAGGGTGTGTCTGATGTAGAGAGCGAGAGGAGCCAGGAAGCCCTGCTCAGTGCTGTGGATATAGGAGACATGGCTGCTAGGCTGCTGGACAGCTGGAAGGACCTGAAGGCAAGGACAAACACTGATCAATAAATAAACACACACACACACACACACTGAGTTTATTGTTTTTTACATGTGTGGTGTGTGACTCATCCTTCAGGAGGTGTACAGGATCCCCAAGAAGAGCCAGGTGGAGAAAGAGATACACGGTAGGCCTCTGCCCCTCTCTCCTGCTCTTTCTCTCACCATTCTGTGTCCACACCTGTTACAGTGTCACGTTTTATTTTCAACAGTGCTGACAGCCTACCGTTGGTGAGGCTTTAACCTGTTTCCATTGTTCCACGTATACAGATCGTAGTCGAGACCGAGACGCCGCCCCGGCTCGCACCCCCTCCGGCAGCCGGGAACGTGAGAGGGAACGTGAGAGGGAGCGGGACAGGGAGAGGGACAGGGAACGAGATCGAGAAAGAGAACGGGACAGGGAACGTGACAGGGAGCGTGACAGAGAAAGGGACAGGGATTGGGAGAGAGACCGGGAGAGAGACCGGGACAGAGACTGGGACAGAGACTCTGAGAAGACACCCCGCATCACAGAGAGACGGAGGAGACGTGCCTCCACCTCCCCACCGCCCTCAGCATACGAGAGGAGCAGCAGGAGACAGGAGGACCGGTAGGACTGGCTGGAATACCAACATATAGACTGACTAGCTATGAATGATCACATGTCCTTGGACTGTAGGACTGGCTGGAATACCAACATATAGACTGACTAGCTATGAACGATCACATGTCCTTGGACTGTAGGACTGGCTGGAATACCAACATATAGACTGACTAGCTATGAACGATCACATGTCCTTGGACTGTAGGACTGGCTGGAACAACAACATATAGACTGACTAGCTATGAATGATCACATGTCCTTGGACTGTAGGACTGGCTGGAATACCAACATATAGACTGACTAGCTATGAATGATCACATGTCCTTGGACTGTAGGACTGGCTGGAACAACAACATATAGACTGACTAGCTATGAATGATCACATGTCCTTGGACTGTAGGACTGGCTGGAACAACAACATATAGACTGACTAGCTATGAATGATCACATGTCCTTGGACTGTAGGACTGGCTGGAATACCAACATATAGACTGACTAGCTATGAACGATCACATGTCCTTGGACTGTAGGACTGGCTGGAACAACAACATATAGACTGACTAGCTATGAACGATCACATGTCCTTGGACTGTAGGACTGGCTGGAATACCAACATATAGACTGACTAGCTATGAATGATCACATGTCCTTGGACTGTAGGACTGGCTGGAACAACAACATATAGACTGACTAGCTATGAACGATCACATGTCCTTGGACTGTAGGACTGGCTGGAATACCAACATATAGACTGACTAGCTATGAACGATCACATGTCCTTGGACTGTAGGACTGGCTGGAATACCAACATATAGACTGACTAGCTATGAACGATCACATGTCCTTTGACTGAATGACTGAATGGACTTTCTGAATCATTCTAGAAAACTTCCACGCTTTTAGAAACAAAACTATTGATGACTTTAGGTTCCTTTTCAAATTGCACCCTTTTCCCAAAAGTAGTGTACTGAATAGGGTCCCATAGGGCTCTGGTTAAAAGTAGTGTACTGAATAGGGTCCCATAGGGCTCTGGTTAAAAGTAGTGTACTGAATAGGGTCCCATAGGGCTCTGGTTAAAAGTAGTGTACTGAATAGGGTCCCATAGGGCTCTGGGTAAAAGTAGTGTACTATATAGGGAGCCATTTGGGACTTATACCAAACCTGTTGTTGACTTGTAGAAATGTCTGTTGTGTTGATCTCTGTAGACAGTAGTAATGACTGTGTGTTTCTAGGTTTGACCTGGCTAACAGCAGTAAGAAGACCCGTTCCATCACCAAGGAACGCACCAAGCTGTCCACAGAGGAGCGCAGGAAGCTGTTTGAGCAGGAGGTGGCCCAGCGCGAGGTCCAGAAACAACAACAACAACAGTTACAACAACATCAACAACAACAGTTACATCAACAACATCAACAACATCAACAGTTACAACAACATCAACAGTTACAACACCATCAACAACAACAACATCAACAGCGGCAGCAGCAACTCCAGACTCTAGCCTACGATGCAGCCCTGACCTACAATACCAGCCCAGCTGGCTTCATCCACTACCCCCCCGGCTACCCCCTCCAGACCTACGTGGACCCCGTCAACCCCAACGCAGGCAAGGTGCTGCTGCCTACCCCTCCCGTGGAGCCCCTGGTCCCAGCCACTCTGGTCTTGGAGCAGACCCCTCCCCAGGCTCTGATCACCGAGCTGGGCATGACCTCTCCCTCCTCTACCTCCCAGCCCCCTCCAGTCTCCAACCTCTCCAGCATCTCCCAACACATCCACCAACCCACTACGCCTCTGGAGCTCCACCCCGGCACCGCCCAGCAGTATGCCCAGCAGCCCAGCGTGGCGGGCCAGGACCCGGGTGTAGGCGTCCTGTCAGCCGTGTCAGCGCCCCCTCAGGTGCTTTACTTTTTATATTTCTCATCATTTTAACGGGTTTTTTATTTGATTTTTTATTGTAAAGTGACTTTCGGTGTTTTGAAAAGCGCTGTAAATAACATGAATTATTATTCATGGCCCCAGAGTGCTGCCATTGGCCTCGTTTGGTCCTTTGACTTGACTGTGCGAGTAAACAGTTTTAATTGGCCGCATCGGTGCAAGTTGCAAATTCCGTCTGGTCCCCTAACTCCAAACGTCCTATATTATTGTTGTAGGTGTCGGCGGGCCAGGGGAGTTACGCCACGCTGTGGGACCCTACCACCCAGCAGGCTGTGACGGTACAGACCCAGGTAGCACCACAGTACCAGGTTGTCCCAGCACCACCTCCCACCCAGACAGCCATCTACTACCAGGGCCAGCCCTGTCAGACCATCTACAGTATCCCCACGGCCTATCCACAGGCTAACACACCTGTCCTGCAGGTAGGCACACACACTGCACAGTGTCCATGAACACTCAACACATATCGCCCTTCGTAGATCGAGGCTTTCAAACAACGCATGAAAAAAGACCTGTTTCATGACTAGATCAGAAGGTCTCTCTCTGAGTATCTGTGTGATTTCTGTGTGATCTGTCAACCCTGTTCTGGCCAGGCCTACGCTGATCCGGCTGCCAACTACCTCCATGGTCAGCCGGTGTACACAGGTCACCAGCAAGGAGTGGTGGTTCAGCAGGGGGGTACGGTCACTACCATCGTCACCTCACAGACTGTCCAGCAGGTAAGGCCTCCAGCCAGACCCAGAGGCACGAACACTGATGAAATATATGCATTAATCGTTGTCCGTAGTTGTCTGTTAAAACTTCACACAAAGTCAATGACTTTCAGACTAGTTGCAGACTCACAAAGGTCGACATGTTGCACATCCTCTCGGTTGTCCATCATCCGTCAGCGGATGACTCCGTTGAAAAAACAAAACAAAAACATTGTCTCACTACCTCATACACCAAATCTGTCTGGCCGTACCCTTCCCCAAGCTACCACAAGGGGGAGGCAGTGTATCAACGTGATAGTCGTCTTGATTCTTGTCCGGCAGTTTCATACTATGTTTTTTATCATGCTGAAGGTCTCATAAAAAGTTGTTTTCTAACCACTAGAGGAGACTTCCTGCCTTTTCACTTGCCTCTCTTCCTCTGTGCAGGAGATGCCCAACACTCTATTAGTCCCCAACAGTATGATAGACCTGCCCCCTCCCTCTCCTCCCAAACCCAAAACCATTGTCCTGCCCCCCAGCTGGAAGGTAGCACGGGACGGAGAGGGAAAGATCTACTATTATCACGTCATCACCAGGTAGGCTGCCTGGGTCTCTGCCCCGGGTCTCTGCCTGGGTCTCTGCCCGTCTGCGTTTGTGACTGTGTGTGTATCTGTCAGCTTGTCGGTCTGACTGCACATGTCTGACTAGCTCTGTGTGTCTGGCTGCGTTTGTCTGCCTGGAATTGTGTGTCTTACTGTGTATCTAACCCCTCCCTCCTACAGGCAGACTCAGTGGGATCCTCCCAGCAGCTGGGACGGGGTCAGTGAAGACTCTCACAGCTTAGACCACGAGGCTGAGATGGACCTGGGGACGCCCACCTACGACGAGAACCCCTCCAAGGTGACCTTTGACCCTGAAAACACACAGGCCAAGGCCTTTCAAATGCATCCTTCCTTCCTTGATATAATCACTAGCTAGGTTTCCAATTGGTGACAGATATCCAATTGGTGACAGATATCCAATTGGTGACAGATATCCAATTGGTGACAGATTCCATCCAATTGGTGACGAATATTCTACAATCTGCATAAAAGCCATTGTGTATTTTCCCTCCAGAGATGTTTCCATCAAATTGACTTGTTGCAGATGAAAGGCTGTGTGTGATGACAGTGCACTTGAGGCGGCAGGGTAGCCTTGTGGTTAGAGCGTTGGGCCACAACAGTAGGAAGCCTGGGACTTACAACACTTATTCCTGTGTGTTCAGGTTGAGGCTTTCTACACAACCGGCAGGGTAGTCTAGTGGTTAGAGCGTTGGACTAGTAACCGGAAGGTTGCAAGTTCAAATCCCCGAGCTGACAAGGTACAAATCTGTGGTTCTGCCCCTGAACAGGCAGTTAACCCACTGTTCCTAGGCCGTCATTGAAAATAAGAAGTTGTTTACTGACTTGCCTAGTTAAATAAAGGTTAAAAAAATATACTTTTTGCGGTTTAAATTCAAGTTAAATTTCTCATTTTCAACTCTATTGATGCTCTTCTCTGGATGTTTATTGGAAAGGAGCATCAAGCTCACCACCCTGTGAAGTGAATCGTTTATCTCATCTGCAGCCTAATAAACTGCAGGCGTTCCTGACCAGTCGTAGTGGGAGGATCACACAACATGTCATCGCATGACTCCAAGTTTACTTCCATATAATGGTTATTATATCAGTATTTGAGCATAAAAGCATTTTTGACGACATTTCTCGCGTTATTCATTTTATAGACACAAAAAGATCTCACCTTGTCAAGAATATTTTGTTTTGTCGACACATTTACTGTGTTTCCATCAGGCCTGTCATGACAACAACAAAATATCCGACAAGTACTTTACTCGTATAAGGAGGTTGGATGGAAACGTGGACAACGTGGGCACTGATCTGTATGTCTCATTACTTTCACCAATCTGACTGGTAGGTCAGTGATTTCCTCAAGGAAGGACGGAAGGTTGGGTGGGTGGGTGGTTATTAAGGTATTTGAATAGGACCCAAATCTCATGTCTCACGGTTGAATCAGATTCACACAGGACTCTAGTCAAATGTAGTGCACTGTCCAGGGACTAAAGTGTAATTTGTCCACGGGACTATGGTCATACATGGTCAGCAGAGTTCCATACAGTCTTTAGGTCCGAGCCCCTAGTGGTGGTGTGAGTCTAGGAGTAGAAACCCTGCTATAATATCCATTACATTGCCTTGTGGTTTTTGGACACAAGGTTTTTCTAATAGATGATGGTGTGGAAAACAGATCTACTCTAACTCATCGGTGCGAAAGAAAAAATATTTGAGCTTGGTTTGCTTCCTGGAATGTTTGTGCTTGTGTGTAAAACATGATGATGGTGTTCCTCCCATCGGTTAATTGAAGATGTTGGAAAAGGGATTATTTTCAGCTGTGGTTCCTCTCCTGGGAGAGAAAATCACCCCCCCGAAGGGCCTCTAGTCTGGAGTGTCATGCAGAGGCTACATCCTAAAATGGCACCCTATTCTCTACATAGTGCACCACTACCCTATGTGTCCTGGTCTAAAGTAGATGTAGACAGACACTATAGCTCTAGCTGCAGATGCAGTTGATTTGATGCAGTGAATCACATCTTTTTAAAAGCTTCATCAACATCTGAAGGTAAGGGTGAACTAGGTTTAGGAGCTGTTAAATCAACCCACACATCTTCATCAACATCTGAAAGTAAGGGTGAACTAGGTTTAGGAGCTGTTAAATCAACCCACACATCTTCATCAACATCTGAAAGTAAGGGTGAACTAGGTTTAGGAGCTGTTAAATCAACCCACACATCTTCATCAACATCTGAAAGTAAGGGTGAACTAGGTTTAGGAGCTGTTAAATCAACCCACACATCTTCATCAACATCTGAAAGTAAGGGTGAACTAGGTTTAGGAGGTACAAGATCCAACCCACATATCATTCCTGCTCCGCTCTGCATGCATTATTTTGTGTTTTACGTTGTACACCGAGGATATCTTTTCAGATTTCTGCATGTGGAGTCTCAATTTGGTATTCGTCCCATTTTGTGAATTCTTGGTTGGTGAGCGGACCCCAAACCTCACAACCATAAAGGGTAATGGATTGATTCAAGTATTTTTTTTAGTCAGATCTTAATTGGTATGCTGAATTTAAGTTCCTTTTGATGGCAAAGAAGGCCCTTCTTGCCTTGTCTCTCAGATCATTCACAGCTTTGTGGAAGTTACCTGTGGCGCTGATGTTTAGGCCAAGGTATGTATAGTTTTCTGTGTGCTCTAGGGCAACGGTGTCTATATGTCATTTGTATTTGTGGTCTTGGCAACTGGACCTTTTTTGGAACACCATTATTTTTGTCTTACTGAGATTTTCTGTCGGGGCCCAGGTCTGACAGAATCTGTGCAGAATATTTAAGTGCTGCTGTAGGCCCTCCTTGGTTGGGGACAGACGCACCAGATCATCAGCAAGCAGTAGACATTTGACTTCAGATTCTAGTAGGGTGGGGATGGGAGCTACAGACTGTTCTAGTGTCCTCGCCAATTCGTTGATGTATATGTTGAAGCGGGTGGGGCTTAAGCTGCATCCCTGTCTTAGCCCATGGCCCTGTGGAAAGAAATGTGTGTGTGTTGCCAATTTTATCACACTTGTTGTTTTGTGTACATGGATTTTATAATGTTGTATGTTTTCCCCCCCAACACCACTTTCCATCAGTTTGTATTGCAGACCCTCATGCCAAATTGAGTGGAAGGCTTTTTTGAAATAAACAAAGCATGAGAAAACTGCCTTTGTTTAGGTTTGTTTGTTTGTCAAGTGGGGAGTGCAGGATGAATACGTGGTCTGTCGTACGGTAATTTGGTAAAAAGCCAACATGACATTTCCTCACTACATTGTTTTCACTGAGGAAATGTACAAGTCTGCTGTTGATGATAATGCAGACGATTTTCCCAAGGTTGTTGTTGACGCATATCAATTGGAATTTGTGGTCTGTATATTTTATCATTTCATTTAGGAGACCATCAACACCACAGGCCTTTTTGGGTTGGAGGGTTTGTATTTTGTCCTGTAGTTCATTCAATGTAATTAGAGAATCCAGTGGGTTCTAGAATCCAGTGGGTTCTGGAATCCAGTGGGTTCTGGAATCCAGTGGGTTCTGGAATCCAGTGGGTTCTGGTAGTCTTTTAATAGTTGATTCTAAGATTTGTATTTGATCATGTATATGTTTTTGCTGTTCTTTGTTATAGAGCCAAAATGATTGGAGAAGTGGTTTATCCACACATCTCTGTTTTTGGATAGATAGCTCTTTGTGTTGTTTCTTTAGCATTTTCCCAGAAGTGGTTAGATTCTATGGATTCTTCAATTACATTGAGCTGATTTCAGACTTGCTGTTCCTTCTTTTTCCGTAGTGTATTTCTGTATTGTTTTAGTGATTCACCATAGTGAAGGCGTAGGCTCAGGTTTTCTGTATTGTTTTAGTGATTCACCATAGTGAAGGCGTAGGCTCAGGTTTTCTGTATTGTTTTAGTGATTCACCATAGTGAAGGCGTAGACTCAGGTTTTCTGTATTATTTTAGTGATTCACCATAGTGAAGGCGTAGACTCAGGTTTTCTGTATTGTTTTAGTGATTCACCATAGTGAAGGCGTAGGCTCAGGTTATCTGTATTGTTTTAGTGATTCACCATAGTGAAGGCGTAGGCTCAGGTTTTCTGTATTGTTTTAGTGATTCACCATAGTGAAGGCGTAGGCTCAGGTTATCTGTATTGTTTTAGTGATTCACCATAGTGAAGGCGTAGGCTCAGGTTTTCTGTATTGTTTTAGTGATTCACCATAGTGAAGGCGTAGGCTCAGGTTATCTGTATTGTTTTAGTGATTCACCATAGTGAAGGCGTAGACTCAGGTTTTCTGTATTGTTTTAGTGATTCACCATAGTGAAGGCGTAGGCTGAGGTTTTCTGGGTCTGGTTTTGGTTGGATAGGTTTCTCAATTTATTTATTTAGTTTTTTTTTGCTTCATCAAACCATTTTGTCATTGTTGCTACTTTTCTTAGGTTGTCTTGACAGTTTTGATTTTATAGGGAAGCTGAAAAATACTGTTTGTTTTCTACTGCCAAGTTTACATCTTCACTATTACATTTTGTCCAGGCAGTTGTCCAACGGGGATTGAATTTGCCTAATTGTTTTTTTTTGGTTAGGTTTCCACACTACTTTCCTTCCATCTATAGCATTTCTTAATATTATTCAGTTCCTTTGGCTTTGATGCTTCATGATTGAGTATTGCTCTTTTCAAATAGACTGTGATGTTGCTGCGATCTGATAGGGGTGTCAGTGGGCTGACTGAACGCTCTGAGAGAATGTGGGTTGAGGTCAGTGATAAAGTAGTCTACGGTACTACTGCCAAGAGATGAGCTGTAGGTGTACCTACCATAGGAGTCCCCTCGACGCCTACCATGGACTATGTGTCTATACCCCGCGTGTGACAGAGCTGCAGGAGTTGACCCGTTTTGTTGGTTAGATTGTCGTAGTTGTGCCTAGGGGGTTATATGGATGGGTAAGGGAATGCTGTCACTTCCAGGTAGGTGTTTGTTGCCACAAATTAGTACATGTCCCTGGGCCTGGAAATGATTGATTTCCCCCTCCAGGATGGAGAAGCTGTCTGCATTAAAGTATGGGTATTCTAGTAGGGGGGTATAGGTTGCACACAGTAGGATGTTTTTCTCTGTTTAGTTCATTTCCTTTTGAATTTCTAGCCAAATATAAAATGTTCCTGTTTTGATTCATTTAAGAGAGTGAGTTAGGTCTGCTCTATACCAAATAAGCAAAGTCCCTGAGACCCTTCCCTGTTTTACACCTGGTAGTTTGGTGGATGGCACTACCAGCTCTCTGTAACCTAGAGGGTAACCACTGAAGTCCATCTCTATACCGTGTTTCTTGTAGGATGACAATGTCTGTATTTCTTTAGTGAAGTCTGGGTTCCTGCTCTTTAGGCCAAAGGCAGATGACCTCAGGCCTTGGATATTCCAGGATGAGATAGTGAAGGCTTTGTGTTCCATAAAGTGTCCAATGTTGTTAATCGTGGGGTTTGGCCCCAGACCAGTAAGTGTGAGCAGAGCCTGTTGAGCATCTGGTACATGCCATTGGCTTGGGCTAGTGTAAGAGTGGGGGTTGGGCCTGTTAGCCTGGGTGTATGTGTGACTTCCATGTTGAGGCCCTCTTTGTGGGGGGCATGGGGTAGGCAGGAGTGTCATAGGTCTGATCTGAGGGGGCCTATATGGGTTGTAGGAATGGTTATTATGCATTTCTCTCTTGAGCTCTCGCTCGCTCTCTCTCTCTCTTTTCTGTCATTTGTTTCCCCTCTTCTTTGATCGTAATGGAAACCAGGTTTGTGGTTTCTTGGTTTAGCGTCTACGCACTGGGCCCTTTTGTCTCTGAGCTGAAATGTTTTCATATGTGTGTCTCCAGAGAGGGAGAGACCCTTTCTTTACGATGAGATGTCTCCATCTCTCTCTCTTTACGATGAGATGTCTCCATCTCTCTCTCTTTACGATGAGATGTCTCCATCTCTCTCTCTCTCTTTACGATGAGATGTCTCCATCTCTCTCTCTTTACGATGAGATGTCTCCATCTCTCTCTCTTTACGATGGGATGTCTCCATCTCTCTCTCTTTACGATGAGATGTCTTCTCTCTTTACGATGAGATGTCTCCATCTCTCTCTCTTTACGATGAGATGTCTCCATCTCTCTCTCTTTACGATGAGATGTCTCCATCTCTCTCTCTTTACGATGGGATGTCTCCATCTCTCTCTCTTTACGATGAGATGTCTCCATCTCTCTCTCTCTCTTTATGATGAGATGTCTCCATCTCTCTCTCTTTACGATGAGATGTCTCCATCTCTCTCTCTCTCTTTACGATGAGATGTCTCCATCTCTCTCTCTTTACGATGAGATGTCTCCATCTCTCTCTCTTTACGATGGGATGTCTTCTCTCTTTACGATGAGATGTCTCCATCTCTCTCTCTCTCTTTACGATGAGATGTCTCCATCTCTCTCTCTTTACGATGAGATGTCTCCATCTCTCTCTCTTTACGATGGGATGTCTCCATCTCTCTCTCTTTACGATGAGATGTCTCCATCTCTCTCTCTTTACGATGAGATGTCTCCATCTCTCTCTCTTTACGATGAGATGTCTCCATCTCTCTCTCTCTCTCTTTACGATGAGATGTCTCCATCTCTCTCTCTCTCTTTACGATGAGATGTCTCCATCTCTCTCTCTCTCTCTCTCTCTTTACGATGAGATGTCTCCATCTCTCTCTCTCTCTTTACGATGAGATGTCTCCATCTCTCTCTCTTTACGATGGGATGTCTCCATCTCTTTACGATGAGATGTCTCCATCTCTCTCTCTCTCTTTACGATGAGATGTCTCCATCTCTCTCTCTCTCTTTACGATGAGATGTCTCTCTCTTTACGATGAGATGTCTCCATCTCTCTTTCTTTATGATGAGATGTCTCCATCTCTCTCTCTTTACGATGAGATGTCTCCATCTCTCTCTCTTTACGATGGGATGTCTCCATCTCTCTCTCTTTACGATGAGATGTCTCCATCTCTCTTTCTTTATGATGAGATGTCTCCATCTCTCTCTCTTTACGATGAGATGTCTCCATCTCTCTCTCTTTACGATGAGATGTCTCCATCTCTCTCTTTACGATGAGATGTCTCCATCTCTCTCTCTTTACGATGAGATGTCTCCATCTCTCTTTCTTTACGATGAGATGTCTCCATCTCTCTCTCTCTCTCTTTACGATGAGATGTCTCCATCTCTCTCTCTCTCTTTACGATGAGATGTCTCCATCTCTCTCTCTTTATGATGAGATGTCTCCATCTCTCTTTCTTTATGATGAGATGTCTCCATCTCTCTCTCTTTACGATGAGATGTCTCCATCTCTCTCTCTTTACGATGAGATGTCTCCATCTCTCTCTCTTTACGATGAGATGTCTCCATCTCTCTCTCTTTACGATGAGATGTCTCCATCTCTCTCTCTTTACGATGAGATGTCTCCATCTCTCTCTCTTTACGATGAGATGTCTCCATCTCTCTTTCTTTACGATGAGATGTCTCCATCTCTCTCTCTTTACGATGAGATGTCTCCATCTCTCTCTCTCTCTTTACGATGAGATGTCTCCATCTCTCTCTCTCTCTTTATGATGAGATGTCTCCATCTCTCTCTCTTTACGATGAGATGTCTCCATCTCTCTCTCTTTACGATGAGATGTCTCCATCTCTCTCTCTCTCTTTACGATGAGATGTCTCCATCTCTCTCTCTCTCTTTACGATGAGATGTCTCCATCTCTCTCTCTCTCTTTACGATGAGATGTCTCCATCTCTCTCTCTCTCTTTACGATGAGATGTCTCCATCTCTCTCTCTCTCTTTACGATGAGATGTCTCCATCTCTCTCTCTCTCTTTACGATGAGATGTCTCCATCTCTCTCTCTCTCTTTACGATGAGATGTCTCCATCTCTCTCTCTCTCTTTACGATGAGATGTCTCCATCTCTCTTTCTTTACGATGAGATGTCTCCATCTCTCTCTCTTTACGATGAGATGTCTCCATCTCTCTCTCTCTCTTTACGATGAGATGTCTCCATCTCTCTCTCTTTACGATGGGATGTCTCCATCTCTCTTTCTTTATGATGAGATGTCTCCATCTCTCTCTCTTTACGATGAGATGTCTCCATCTCTCTCTCTTTACGATGAGATGTCTCCATCTCTCTCTCTTTACGATGAGATGTCTCCATCTCTCTCTCTCTCTTTACGATGAGATGTCTCCATCTCTCTCTCTTTACGATGAGATGTCTCCATCTCTCTCTCTCTCTTTACGATGGGATGTCTCCATCTCTCTTTCTTTATGATGGGATGTCTCCATCTCTCTCTCTTTACGATGAGATGTCTCCATCTCTCTCTCTTTACGATGAGATGTCTCCATCTCTCTCTCTCTCTTTACGATGAGATGTCTCCATCTCTCTCTCTTTATGATGGGATGTCTCCATCTCTCTCTCTTTATGATGGGATGTCTCCATCTCTCTCTCTTTATGATGGGATGTCTCCATCTCTCTCTCTTTATGATGGGATGTCTCCATCTCTCTCTCTTTATGATGGGATGTCTCCATCTCTCTCTCTTTATGATGGGATGTCTCCATCTCTCTCTCTTTACGATGAGATGTCTCCATCTCTCTCTCTTTACGATGAGATGTCTCCATCTCTCTTTCTTTATGATGAGATGTCTCCATCTCTCTCTCTTTACGATGAGATGTCTTCTCTCTTTACGATGAGATGTCTCCATCTCTCTTTCTTTATGATGAGATGTCTCCATCTCTCTTACGATGAGATGTCTTCTCTCTCTCTTTACGATGAGATGTCTTCTCTCTCTCTTTACGATGAGATGTCTTCTCTCTCTCTTTACGATGAAATGTCTTCTCTCTCTCTTTACGATGAGATGTCTTCTCTCTCGCTCTCTTTACGATGAGATGTCTTCTCTCTCTCTCTCTTTACGATGAGATGTCTTCTCTCTCTCTCTTTACGATGAGATGTCTTGTCTTCTCTCTCTCTTTACGATGAGATGTCTTGTCTTCTCTCTCTCTCTTTACGATGGGATGTCCTCTCTCTCTTTACGATGAGATGTCCTCTCTCTCTTTACGATGAGATGTCCTCTCTCTCTTTACGATGGGATGTCTCCATCTCTCTCTCTCTCTTTACGATGAGATGTCTCCATCTCTCTTTACGATGGGATGTCTCCATCTCTCTCTCTTTACGATGAGATGTCTCCATCTCTCTCTCTCTCTCTCTCTTTTCCCTAGCTCTGTTGACCCCTGATAATAATTTGGTGTTTTGGTTAGAGGACTTTGCATCCCACCTGGAAAATAATCTAGGTTAAACACTGGCTCATGAAGTGTTCTCTTGTCAGTCTGAATGCTTCTCCCTGGTACGCTCCGTGGGCACACCACCCCTCAGGAAGCACGAAGGAGAGCTGTGTGTGAATCTATTGTGGTTCCCTTTGATCCTCACCACCTTGGTTTGGTGCATGGGAGGGGCATCAACTGTCTACTGGCTGGCTCTGGGGGGGGGGGGGGGGGGGGGGGCATCAACTGTCTACTGGCTGTCTCTGGCTGGGGGGGGGGGGGGGGCATCAACTGTCTACTGCCTGTCTCTGGGGGGGCATCAACTGTCTACTGCCTGTCTCTGGGGCTGGGGGGGGCACATCAACTGTCTACTGCCTGTCTCTGGGGGGGCATCAACGGTCTACTGCCTGTCTCTGGGGGGGCATCAACTGTCTACTGCCTGTCTCTGGGGGGGGCATCATCAACTGTCTACGGCTTGTCTCTGGGGCTGAGTAGGGTGGGTACTGTTAGCCGGAGAGGGAGCCCTGCCTTTATCCTGGCAGGATATCCCTGCTTTGTGTGGCTCCCTCCTTTCCTGTTGGAGGGGGCTGGTGACCAGGTGTGGCCTGCCTGCCTTCCCCACTGGCCTTGAAGTCCAGGGCCTCGGCTCAACACCTGCCATGGTTCATCCATGGTCTCCATGGTGTGGCTGATACAGCCTCACTTCCTTTGATCTGGGCCTTTTAGCTACAAGAAATGGCTGCCGCCTGCTGCTGTCTGCCACAGCTGAGAAAATGACAGTAGCTATAACCAAGACAGACTGCTAGGCGACCGTTTTAGATTAATCCATGGCCGAACCAAGCAAGTCAAACGAAACGTGACTGTTCTATAGACTGAGATGTTCCCTGACCTCTCTCATCTCTCCCATCGTGTGTGTGTGTGTGTGTGTTTCCACAGTTCTCTACTAAGACAGCAGAGGCAGACACATCCAGTGAGCTGGCCAAGAGGAGCAAGGAGACGTTCCGGAAAGAGGTGAGTCAACGTCCATATCTCAGTCTTCCTGTGATTCCTCCTCTCCTCACCTCCTCCTCAACTACACATGGCCAACAGTATGTGGATACCTGCTCATCGAACATCTCATTCCAAAATCATGGGCATTAATATGGAGTTGGTCTCCCCCTTTGCTGCTATATCAGCCTCCACTCTTCTGAGAAGGCTTTCCACTCGATGTTGGAACATTGCTGCAGGGACTTGCGTCCATTCAGCCAAGAGCATTTGTGAGGTCGGGCACGGATGTTGGGCGATTAGGCCTGGCTCGCAGTCTGGGTTAAAATTCATCCCAAAGGTGTTTGATGGGGTTAAGGTCAGGGCTCTGTGCAGGCGAGTCAAGTTCTTCCACACCGATCTTGACAAATAATTTCTGTATGGACCTCGCTTTGTGCACAGGGCATTTGTCCTGCTGAAACAGGAAAGGGCCTTCCCCAAACTTCCAACAAAGTTGGAAACACAGAATTGTCTAGAATGTCATTGTATGCTATAGTGTTAAGGTTTCCCTTAACTGGAACTAAGAGATCTAGTCCAAACCATGAAAAACAGACTCAGACTATTATTCCTCCTCCACCAAACTTTACAGTTGGCACTATGCATTGGGTGGGACAGGTAGTGTTCTCCTGGCATCCGCCAAACACAGATTCTTCTGTCGGACTGCCAGATGGTGAATTGTGATTCATCACTCCAAATGACGCTTGGCATTGCACATGGTGATATCCAGCCAACTTGCCACAACAGTGGGAAGCATTAGAGTTAACATGGGCCAGCATCCCTGTGGAACGCTTTCAACACCTTTAAGTTGTCTGAATGGACAAGTAAAATAACAATATCAAACAATTAGGCTACTCCGATCAGAAAGGGATGGAAAGTGTCCCCGGGATGCGATGTTTTACTCTCGGTCCTACCGGTCTCTGCAGAGCTCATCAGAGTATAATTATAGTAGTTCTGCGTTGACAGGCACAAGTGGTCTTTCAATTATGTATTTGTGAGATGTTATTTTTTTTAGATCAAAGCCGCGTTTGCACATTTGACAAGTGGCTAAAAAAGTTACAAGTTAATGTCAAGCCCATCTTACTATGACTGAGATACTTGGTTGTCCCACCTAGCTATCTTAAGATGAATGGACTTGTAAGTGGCTCTGGATAAGAGTGTCTGTTAAATGACTGAAATGTAATGAATGTCATCTCTACACGATCGATTTGACCTCCTATTTCCTGTGTTTAGATGTCACAGTTCATTGTGACCTGCTTGAATCCGTTCCGGAAACCAGACTGCAAACTGGGACGCATTGTCAACACCGAGGATTTCAAACACCTTGCCAGAAAGGTAGGGGGGAGGGTGGGGGGGGGGTTGTGTGTGGAAAGCAATAATTTGGATATTTGTATTTTATTGTCTCAAACCATCCAAAACATGAACCTCTCCCAACAGTCAGAGTATTGAATTAAAGTCCTGAATAGCAATTAACTTGAAAGGATAAAGGTTTTCCCCTTCACATCTCACTAAAGCTCTTCCCCCAGACCAGAACTAAACGCCTGAACCTTCAGCTCACATTTGTATCCCAAATGGCACCCTATTCCAAAGTAGTGCACTATGTATTGAAAATGGTGCCATTTGGGACATACTCTCTCTCTCTCTCTCACTCAGTGCTCAGCCAGCATTCTTTTTTTCAAAGGGCATAAAGCTCTGTTTTTTTCCCCCTCAAGTAGTTTTGAGTGTTTCTCTGGGTTGACAACCACAACTCGGTGGGGACTTGTTTAAATGGAGTGCCATTTGGACACACTACTACTCTTGAGCACATGGTCACAATAAACAAAAGAGAGGCCAAGTAAACTGGCTCACATTTTGATTTAATACCGTGCAGAACAAACCCTTAAAGCAGAACCTCTTAAAAACTAGAGCGCCAGCTAAAGTTTTGGATTGACTCGTTTTATAAAGAAAGCTGCGATTTTTGGGGACGCAGCCCTGATATTTCACTGTCTACATTTTTAGGAGGAGAACAAAGCTCATGAAATGGATCAGTCAGAATGAAAGCCTCATCTCTTCACAGTGTGACCTAACCTCCATTCTTCCTTTTGATGGAGCTAGTTTCACTTTTGTTGTTGCAGGGTTGTAAAATTCCCATAACTTTCCAGGTTTTCCAGAAATCATGTTTGGAAGATTAATGGAATCGGGACGGAATTAGCAGAAGATCCTGAATCCTCAAACCAGGATTCTAGAAAACTTGGGAATTATGGGAAAGTTACCCATTACCGATGTTGTTGTCAGGAGAAACATCTGACTTCCTTGTCTCCCCCTTTCTATTCCTCCAGCTAACTCACGGCGTGATGAACAAGGAGCTGAAGTCCTGTAAGAACCCAGAGGACCTGGAGTGCAACGAGAACGTCAAGCACAAGACCAAGGAGTACATCAAGAAATACATGCAGAAGTTCGACAACATCTACCGGCCCAAAGAGGACACTGAGCTGGACTAACACTGCGTCTGACTGGAGGAACAGAACGGGGATCAAGACTTGAAAATATGATTAGGCTACAGTTGTTTGGGGCCCACAAACGGTGAAAGGAGACCCACTGAAACCCAGATTAAAGTCAAGTCACGCTGGGAAACTGAACTGTGGAGGTGGGATCACTCCAGACACATATTTATGTTGACTAAGACGGTGTCTTAAACTGATGCCTTGAAGGCTTGCCGCCGGGCCCACTGACTAATGGGAGGGGACTAGTGGGAGGGGGGCGAGAATCATGGCGAGGAGGGAGGTGTCTCCCAAAGGGCGGAGGATCCAGGTGAAGTGTCCACAGAGAAGTGTGCGACACCTAAGCTGCGTCTCAACTAGCACCCTATTCTCTGTGCCCTAAGTAGGGAATAGGGTGCTGTTTGGCACTCAGACCCAGAGAGGGGTGCTACATTGACCTATAGTGTCACTATCATGTTAGCTTTCTACATTTTTTTTCCAGTTTAACTTTCTTACCTAACTAACAATGTTTTCAAATCTTATCTACATATTCTCTCTAGAACTCTTCCTCCCCTGTCTGAAAAGGATTCATGAAAGAGTCAGACATACCACCATTTTAAATTGCTCTTCAATGTTTTTCCACTGTTGGGATGTTGCTGAATGAAGTCCAGCAGTGGCAATTAACTGGTCAAAATGGATCCGTGTAAAGAAAGACAAAATCGCTGTTTGTCCATATGACTGGCTTTCCCCTGGTGCGCCCGCCCGCCACACCCCCAAGCCAGCTATTGACTGGACTAGGGTATCTGGTGCCCTCCCTGCCTTCAGACCACAATCCTCCGGCGCCTCTGTTGTTATATGAATGCTTGATGGAGGCTGGGTTCTGTTCGGATGGAGGCTGGGTTCGGTCCGGGTGGAGGCTGGGTTCGGTCCGGATGGAGGCTGGGTTCGGTTCTATCGTGCTGACTGGTGTACTTATGGGAATTCCTCCATGGCTGCTTACCAAATAGCACCCTATTTCCTAAAAAGAGCACTACTTTAGACCAGGGCCTATAGGGGAATCCCAGAGTGCACTACTTTAGACGAGAGCTCTATGTAGGGAATAGTGTTCATTTGGGACGTAGTCCATGTTCCAATGCTCCCTCCCTGAGTAAATTTTTTTTTTAATACAAAAATTGAAGAATGAACTTTATTATGAAGCTTGTTCTCTTCAGTCCGCCTACTCGTCTGACTGTATCAAGTAGTGGGTCAGACAGACAGACAGACAGACAGACAGACAGACAGACAGACAGACAGACAGACAGACAGACAGACAGACAGACAGACAGACAGACAGACAGACAGACAGACAGACAGACAGACAGACAGACAGACAGACAGACAGACAGACAGACAGGACTTGGTGGTGAATAAGGAACAGCAGGGGACGGGGTTATTGATCAATGTTTTTGTCTTTAATTAACTTGTACTATGAAGTGAACAGGATTTGGATGCTATCAGACACATGATGCTTATGTGTCAGTCAGTCTGTCCCTCGTTCCGTTTCGACCCCCCTCCTCTACAATGGGGCGTGGTCATTTTAACTCTTTTTTTTACTATTATAATTCCTTTAGACGGGCATCAGAGGCGCCTGTGCTGTCGTCTTGTTGCTACACAAGCTGTTTTACTCCTTAGTCTCCGGGGTAACAAGGTTTGTGTCCTGTCGTCAGGGTTACCGGTTCATAGACTTGGGGTCGTTAATCCTTTAGGTAACTCTCTCACCACCATTTAAATTGCATTAAAACCATGTTCAAACACACATGTATTATAGTGCTTTATATGTGAATATATTGAGAAATAGTTTGAGAATGTTTAGGTAAGCAGAGTCTTTGTGAAAGGATGGACTGTTGGTCCGTGATATAACCTGTCAATAGCCTGGTGTCAGTATACCAAACACAGGTGAATGAAGGGGGGGGGGGGGGGTCGAAGTGAGTACCCCTGTCTGCTCCAGCAGCTCAAATCAACACCCCCTTCCTCTGTAAGCTAAAGCCAGGATTCCACCGATTCACAGCCTCTTGTTTGAGTTTTATTTTGGTGGTGGGGGTTGCAGCATTTTTCTGTTTTGTTTGTTTTGAGACTTTTATTTTTTTTTTTGTACAAAAAGAGTTTCACCCCAACTCTACTGTAAGTACTGTGCAAGCACATTGTCATGCTGAGTGTACAAACATTTTAAAAGAAAAATAAAGTTTTTGTAAAAATGTGTATTCCATTTTCAACTTGCACACTATTGAAATATTTCTAGCGTTTACCCAGAACCAACTGAGAAGTTCCTCCACTACATGGTTAGACACCCAGTAGTGCACTGCATTCCACCCAATCCCTGTTTCACTGTGTACTTACCCCTTCAATACAGGGTGCACATGGAGGGACAGGCTGGCTACATCCCAAATGGCAGCCTGTTCCCTATTTAGTGCACTACTTTTGACAAGATGTAGATGCCCTGTTTACTGATTTGAACAAAAATATAAATGCAACAATTTCACATATTTTACTTAGTTACAGTTCATATAATGAAAACAATTCATTAGGTCGCTAATCTATGGCTTTCACGTGACTGGGAATACAGATATGCATCTGTTACAGTGGCGGTCTGTGCCTCTGAGGGAGCACTTTTATTTTTCATGAGCGTGGCCTTATTTCTATTCCAGCATATTGGATGACTGTCATTCATATTCCATTCACCCAGTTCAATGTAACATCGATAGGTTTAGGCTACTACATGATACTGTAATGTTCCCTATACCCATCATGAGGTTGCTACAACCTAGCCAATGAATGAAAGTTTTCAACACAGGTCGAGATAAAAATGTAAGATGACAGTGACACATTCAATACAGCCTTGCACACTCTTGTCTGCATCTATCTGATCTAGGGTGTAATCATTAGTCCAACAGTTGCAAACGAGAATTAATATTGGGCAAATGCATGGAATTTGTATCCCTGTTTTGTTTGCTTTCGTTTAAGAAACGTGTTTCAACAGAAGAATACACCACTGATCACGCATAAACACAGTTCAGTGTTAGAGCAGCCACGTATTCCCTCTCAACCTTTTCCCTTCGTTTATGTGACCAGACGAAAAAAACTTTCTAAACCAGACCATGTCATAACCGCTATACACAGCCTACATTGTTGTCCTCCTATCAGCTAAAGTAATGTCCTAGTCAACAGCTAATATAACTAATGTGTTAGTAAACCCGCTACAATCATGTAGTAACGTTACACCAGCGGTCCAGGGGCAAAAACTTAATACAACTAAAAGTTTACCTTGACTTGGAATAGATCCAGTGTTGTGTTGGGTAGTCATAGCCAGCTAGCTAACATAGCATCCCTCTGTCATAGCCAGCTAGCTAACATAGCATCCCTCTGTTATAGCCAGCTAGCTAACATAGCATCCCTCTGTTATAGCCAGCTAGCTAACATAGCATCCCTCTGTTATAGCCAGCTAGGCAACATAGCATCCCTCTGTTATAGCCAGCTATCTAACATAGCATCCCTCTGTTATAGCCAGCTAGCTACCATGGCATCCATCTGTCATAGCCAGCTAGCTAACATAGCATCCCTCTGTTTGAGCAGGGTGTTTCAATAGGCTAAACTAGCCAGCTGCATTTGCTAGCTAAGTAAGTGAAACTGAAAGTGAAAGAATGGCACTAGCGCTCTTGCTTCTCCTCCATTTTTGAAGAAATTAATTTGTTGACAACTGTTAAACTATTTTCTTTGTCTTTGAGTCAACTACTCACCACATTTTATGCACTGCAGTGCTAGCTAGCTCTAGATTAATTATCTGCTCCTTTTATTGGTTTGACATGTCAGTTCATGCTGCAAGATCTCTGATAGGTTGGAGGATGTCCTCTGAAAGTTGTCATAATTACTGTGTGAGTCCATGGAAGGGGGTGGGAACCAAGAGCCTTCAAGGTTTTGTATTGAAGTCAATGTACCAAGAAGTGGACGGAAGCTAGCTGTCCTCCGGCTACACCATGGTGCTACCCTACAGACTGCTGTTGAGACTACTGTAGACCTTCATTGCAAACAGTGTTTTAATCAATTGTTTGGTGACGTGAATATATTTAGTGTAGGTCTATCTAAAAAGGTCAACTTTTTCAATGTCTTAACATTTTTATTTTTATGAAATTTACTGAGGGTGGTCCTCATCTGAGGTGCCTCCACTGACACTGATCTGTTGGTCCCAGATACCATTTTTTTTTTAAAGATAGGGGCGTGGATCAGAAAACCAGTCAGTATCTGGTGTGACCACCATTTGCCTCATGCAGCACGACACATCTCCTTCGCATAGTGTATCAGGCTGTTGATTGTGGCCTGTGAAATGTTGTCCCACTCCTGTTCAATGGCTGTGCAAAGTTGCTGGATATTGGCGGGAACTGGAACATGCTGTCGTATACATCAATACAGAGCATCCCAAACATGCTCAATGGGTGACATGTCTGAGTATATAGAACATGAAAAAAATTGAAAATTTTCAGCATCCATGAATGGTGTTCAGATCCTTGCGACATGGGCCCATGCGTTAACATGCTGAAACATGGCACGACAATGGGCCTCATGATCTCGTCACGGTATCTCTACATTCAAATTGCCATCAATAAAATGCAATTGTGTTCGTTGTCCACAGCTTATGCCTGCTCGTACTATAACCCCACCGCCACCATGGGCCACTCTGTTCACAACAGCAAACCGCTCGCCTACACAACGCGTGGACATGTAGTCTGCGGTTGTTCTCTTAAACCACGGTTCACCACGTTGGAGGCAGTTTATGGTAGAGAAATTAACAATCTATTATTTGGCAACAGCTCTGGTGGACATTCCTGCAGTCAGCGTGCCAATTGCACGCTCTTTCAAAACTTGAGACATCTGTGACATTGTGATGTGTGACAAAACAGAACATTTTAGAGTGGCCTTTTATTGTCCCCAGCACAAGGTGCACCTGTGTAATGACAATGCTGTTTAATCCGCTTCTTGATATTCCACACTTGTCAGGTGGATGGATTATCTTGGCAAAGAGGAAGTGCTTACTATCAGGGATGTAAACAAATTTGTGCCAAAACATTTAGAGAAATTAGCTTTTTGTGCGTATGGAACATTTCTGGCAGAGAGCCTCTGACTTGCATCCCAAATGGCACCCTAAATTTCAAATGGGACCCATAGGGATCTGGACAAAAGAAGTGCACTATATAGGGTATCGGGTCCCCCCCTCACCTCCATCCCACTCTGAGTTAATGTGCATTCCGCAGCCCCATGCCTGTGTGCTCCAGACCACAGTTAAGCTGGAGTGTCTGGTGTCCATGACGACATAGAACGCTGCCTGCCCCGGGCCCTGCTAGAGAGAGACGCAGGCCTGCTCCCACTTAGAGCACAGAGTAAAGACAGAGAGAGAAATCATGGAACGCTGCCTGCCCCGGGCCCTGCTAGAGAGAGACGCAGGCCTGCTCCCACTTAGAGCACAGAGTAAAGGCAGAGAGAGAAATCATGAACAGATTTCAGCTGAGGACAGAGTGAGTAGAAGTCGTGGAGGAGGGGGTTGGGATGGAGGGGAGGGAGGGAGGGAGCAGGAATCTCAAGGAAAGGGAAAGCATATCTTAAAAAACAGGTTGGGTGAAGACTTATCTAATACTGTCTCTGTCCTAACCCCTTTAAATACCCTCCTAATACTGTCTCTGTCCTAACCCCTTTAAATACCCTCCTAATACTGTCTCTGTCACAACCCCTTTAAATACCCTCCTAATACTGTCTCTGTCCCAAACCCTTTAAATATCCTCCTAATACTGTCTCTGTCCTAACCCCTTTATATACCCTCCTAATACTGTCTCTGTCACAACCCCTTTAGATACCCTCCTAATACTGTCTCTGTCCTAACCCCTTTAAATACCCTCCTAATACTGTCTCTGTCCTAACCCCTTTATATACCCTCCTAATACTGTCTCTGTCCTAACCCCTTTAAATACCCTCCTAATACTGTCTCAAACGCTTTAAATACCCTCCTAATACTGTCTCTGCCCCAACCCCTTTAAATACCCTCCTAATACTGTCTCTGTCCCAACCCCTTTAAATACCCTCCTAATACTGTCTCTGTCCTAACCCCTTTAAATACCCTCCTAATACTGTCTCTGTCACAACCCCTTTAAATACCCTCCTAATACTGTCTCTGTCCTAACCCCTTTAAATATCCTCCTAATACTGTCTCTGTCCCAAACCCTTTAAATACCCTCCTAATACTGTCTCTGTCCTAACCCCTTTATATACCCTCCTAATACTGTCTCTGTCCTAACCCCTTTAAATACCCTCCTAATACTGTCTCTGTCACAATCCCTTTAAATACCCTCCTAATACTGTATCTGTCCCAAACCCTTTAAATACCCTCCTAATACTGTCTCTGTCCTAACCCCTTTAAATACCCTCCTAATACTGTCTCTGTCCCAAACCCCTTTAAATACCCTCCTAATACTGTCTCAAACGCTTTAAATACCCTCCTAATACTGTCTCTGCCCCAACCCCTTTAAATACCCTCCTAATACTGTCTCTGTCCCAACCCCTTTAAATACCCTCCTAATACTGTCTCAAACCCTTTAAATATCCTCCTAATACTGTCTCAAACCCTTTAAATACCCTCCTAATACTGTCTCTGTCACAACCCCTTTAAATACCCTCCTAATACTGTCTCTGTCCTAACCCCTTTAAATACCCTCCTAATACTGTCTCTGTCCTAACCCCTTTAAATACCCTCCTAATACTGTCTCTGTCCTAACCCCTTTAAATACCCTCCTAATACTGTCTCTGTCCTAACCCCTTTAAATACCCTCCTAATACTGTCTCTGTTCTAACCCCTTTAAATACCCTCCTAATACTGTCTCTGTCCTAACCCCTTTAAATACCCTCCTAATACTGTCTCTGTCACAATCCCTTTAAATACCCTCCTAATACTGTATCTGTCCCAAACCCTTTAAATACCCTCCTAATACTGTCTCTGTCCTAACCCCTTTAAATACCCTCCTAATACTGTCTCTGTCACAACCCCTTTAAATACCCTCCTAATACTGTCTCTTCCCCAAACCCTTTAAATACCCTCCTAATACTGTCTCTGCCCCAAACCCTTTAAATACCCTCCTAATACTGTCTCTGTCACAACCCCTTTAAATACCCTCCTAATACTGTCTCTGTCCCAAATCCCTTTAAATACCCTCCTAATACTGTCTCTGTCCCAAACCCATTAAATACCCTCCTAATACTGTCTCTGTCACAACCCCTTTAAATACCCTCCTAATACTGTCTCTGTCCCAACCCCTTTAAATACCCTCCTAATACTGTCTCTGTCACAACCCCTTTAAATACCCTCCTACATCCAAACCTCTTAACTGTGTGACCCAACAAGTGGTTTAATTGAGGAGTATTTAATAAACCTGTTATTACGAGTTGTATTACGATTCAAGACCAACATGTAATAACTGTAAATTATTATCTCCATATGTGCCCTCTGATCATTCTGTGGAAAAACAAATTAGCTTATTCCTAGTATAGAATTATATTCCTCAGATTCAGTACTAATGGGGAGAGTTAAATGGAAGTCTCCTCAGATTCAGTACTATTGGGGAGAGTTAAATGGAAGTCTCCTCAGATTCAGTACTAATGGGGAGAGTTAAATGGAAGTCTCCTCAGATTCAGTACTATTGGGGAGAGTTAAATGGAAGTCTCCTCAGATTCAGTACTAATGAGGAGAGTTAAATGGAAGTCTCCTCAGATTCAGTACTAATGGGGAGAGTTAAATGGAAGTCTCCTCAGATTCAGTACTAATGGGGAGAGTTAAATGGAAGTCTCCTCAGATTCATTACTAATGGGGAGAGTTAAATGGAAGTCTCCTCAGATTCAGTACTATTGGGGAGAGTTAAATGGAAGTCTCCTCAGATTCAGGACTAATGGGGAGAGTTAAATGGAAGTCTCCTCAGATTCAGTACTAATGGGGAGAGTTAAATGGAAGTCTCCTCAGATTCAGTACTAATGGGGAGAGTTAAATGGAAGTCTCCTCAGATTCAGTACTAATGGGGAGAGTTAAATGGAAGTCTCCTCAGATTCAGTACTAATGGGGAGAGTTAAATGGAAGTCTCCTCAGATTCAGGACTAATGGGGAGAGTTAAATGGAAGTCTCCTCAGATTCAGTACTAATGGGGAGAGTTAAATGGAAACCTCCTCAGATTCAGTACTAATGGGGAGAGTTAAATGGAAGTCTCCTCAGATTCAGTACTAATGGGGAGAGTTAAATAGAAGTCTCCTCAGATTCAGTACTAATGGGGAGAGTTAAATGGAAGTCTCCTCAGATTCAGGACTAATGGGGAGAGTTAAATGGAAGTCTCCTCAGATTCAGTACTAATGGGGAGAGTTAAATGGAAGTCTCCTCAGATTCAGGACTAATGGGGAGAGTTAAATGGAAGTCTCCTCAGATTCAGGACTAATGGGGAGAGTTAAATGGAAGTCTCCTCAGATTCAGTACTAATGGGGAGAGTTAAATGGAAGTCTCCTCAGATTCAGTACTATTGGGGAGAGTTAAATGGAAGTCTCCTCAGATTCAGTACTAATGGCGAGAGTTGAAGTTGGAAGTTTAAACTCAGTTTTTCACAATTCTTGACATTTAATCAGAGTAAAAATTCCTGTCTTATGTCAGTTAGGATCACCACTTTATTTTAAGAATGTGAAATGTCAGAATAATAGTAGCGAGAGATTTATTTCAGCTTTTATTTCTTTCATCACATTGCCAGTGGGTCAGAAGTTTACATACACTCAATTAGAATTTGGTAGCACTGCCTTTAAATTGTTTAACTTGGTTCAAACGTTTTTGGTAGCCTTTCACATGCGTCCCACAATAAGTTGGGTGAATTTTGGCCCCTTCCTCCTGACAGAGCTGGTGCAACTGAGTCAGGTTTGTAGGCCTCCTTGCTCGCACAGGCTTTTTCAGTTCTGCCCACAAATTTTCTATGGAATTGAGGTCAGGGCTTTGTGATGGCCGCTCCAAGACCTTGACTTTGTTGTCCTTAAGCCATTTTGCCACAACTTTGGAAGTATGCTTGGGGTCATTGTCCATTTGGAAGACTCATTTGCGACCAAACTTGAACTTCCTGACTGATGTCTTGAGATGTTGCTTCAATATATCCACATCATTTTCCTGCCTCATGATGCCATCTATTTTTTGAAGTGCACCAGTCCCTCCTGCAGCAAAGCACCCCCACAACATGATGCTGCCACCCCCGTGCTTCACGGTTGGGATGGTGTTCTCCGGCTTGCAAACATAACGATGGTCATTATGGCCAATCACACTATTTCTGTTTCATCAGACCAGAGGACATTTCTCAAAAAAGTACGATCTTTGTCCCCATGTGCAGTTGCAAACCGTAGAATGTTTTTTTATGGCGGTTTTGGAGCAGTGGCTTCTTCCTTGCTGAGCTGCCTTTCAGGTTATGTCGATATAGGACTCGTTTTACAGTGGATATAGATACTTTTGTACCTGTTTCCTCCAGCATCTTCACAAGTACCTGTTGTTCTGGGATTGATTTGCACTTTTCGCACCAAAGTACGTTCATCTCTAGGAGACAGAACGCGTCTCCTTCCTGAGCGGAATGATGGCTGCGTGGTCCCATAGTGTTTATACTTGCATACTATTGTTTGTGCAGATGAAAGTGGTACCTTCAGGCGTTTGGAAATTGCTCCCAAGGATGAACCAGACTTGTGGAGGTCTAAAAATATTTATCTGAGGTCTTGGCTGATTTCTTTAGATTTTCCCATGATGTCAAGCAAAGAGGCACTGAGTTTGAAGGTAGGCCTTGAAATACATCCACAGGTACTCCTCCAATTGACTCAAATGATGTTAGTTTGCCTATCAGAAGCTTCTAAAGCCATGACATCATTTTCTGGAATTTTCCAAGCTGTTTAAAGGCACAGTCAACTTAGTGTATGTAAACTTCTGACCCACTGGAATTGTGATACAATGAATTATAAGTAAAATAATCTGTCTGTAAACAATTGTTGGAAAAATTACTTGTGTCGTTTACAAAGTAGATGTCCAAACCGACTTGCCAAAACTATAGTTTGATAACAAGAAAGTTGTGGAGTGGTTGAAAAATGAGTTTTAATGACCCCAACCTAAGTGTATGTAAACTTCCGACTTCAACTGTAAATAGAAGTCTTCCATACTTTCCTCTGACATGACCACATACTTGTTTAATTTATGTTACAAGTCACACCCCTTGTTCAGTTAGGTGACTGAGACAAACAAAGACGGCCATTGATTATCTCCAGAATAAACTACCACAGAGCAGGTAGCTGCTTGCTGTTACGTCCGCGTAGGACAGAAACCACTGTACTTGTCAGAGCATGTAACACAACAAGCTCAGAGAGCACCGTTTGACTCTCTCACACCTTCAAAAGCATTTATTATATAAAACGACATCTTAGAAAAACACACACCATGACGTTAGAATATACACAAGAATAAGTGATTGATTGTTACATCACGATAATGTTCTGGATAGCCAGCCACACCAGAAACCATGATAGGAGAGAGGCAGTGGCTAACAACGCTGATAGTACATCACTGAGTTGAGGCCTCCCAATGTCTTTAAGATGGAGTAGCTGAGAGAGAGAGAGAGGGAGTCATCATGCATCCTCAGTCAAAGATGTTTGCGATTGCCCCTTCACGCTTGAAAACCTTTCTAACACTATATTACAATGAATGTATGATCAAATATTTACAAAGGTCTTAAAATTCACCACTGATTGTTAATATGAACAGAATGCCTTTATTTCATGTAAAGAATATTCTACAGAGTATTTCATTCCCATGCCTGTTCAGTTAGTTACGGTCAGCTGTTGTGCATCCTCCTCACATTGCTACAAAACAAATCAGGAAAGAGAGTGGATCCTTCTGACATTGCTGCAAATAAATACCCATTCCTAGAACGCTTGGGCAGATTATACACAAGTATGGTAATATATATATATATATACTGGCAGAATGGTGGATATACTGTACATTTCCAATAGAGGATGACCCAGCTCAACGAGCCAGCAACAACACTTCCACTGTCCTCTTCAGTTCAAATGTCTGAGGCATTATGGGGCATTATGGGTACTCCTCGCCGAGTACCTCCCCTGGCATGCCATGCCCTCCCACTGGGCGAGAAGGAGGGCTGTTTGCCCCATCCATCCTCTCCTATGTCCACAAGGCTCGTATTCATTAGTACACGCCGCAGCAGTATGTTTCGCAACGGAAAACAAACATTTCTTATTGGTTCAAGTTCAGGTCGTCACTCCCTGATTCAGTCCGTTTTCTTGCGTTTGGTTCCTAATGAATGCCACCCAGTCTTATCAGGCTCATGAGGAAGGCTCTGTGGCACCCTACATAGTGCACTACTTTTGACCTTTAGCTTACCAGTAGTGCACTATATAGGGAATAGGGTGCCATTTGGGACTAAACATGGCTCCTTCCTCAGACCACAGACACCCCCTGGGCAGGGCAGGTGAGGGCGGCAGCTACGTCGGGCCTCTCGATGCGGGCTAGCGCCGAGCACAGAAGCCCCAGAGTGGAGCCCTCCTGCTGAGCCCAGTTGGAAAGGAGGGTGTGTACAGGGGCCTCGCCGTGCCCAAACAGGTCCATCTGCTCGGGCTCGTAGCCCAGCGCGGCCCCCAGGGTCCTCCAGGAGCCTCTGCGGCTCCCGCTCCCCTCCTGGAGCAGACGCTCCACCTCCTCCTGTCTGTGGGGGGGCAGGTTGATGTACAGACGGCCGTCCTGCTTACTGTCCCTCTTACTACCTGGGGGTAGAATACACAACAGACACAGATCGTCACAAGTCCATTCAACAGTTATAATAGATGAGAATAGCCAATAAGAAAAGACGTCTGTAAGTTGTTCTGGATAAGAGTGTCTGATAAATGCTAAATGTGCTCTACATTGAGAGAGATGAGAACATGTATTTAACTTGGGCTTCTGTTCTCACTCCAGTAACAGTGTAGTGCAGTGAGGTTAATTGTGGCGTAGTCGTGAGATGGCTGTTGGTTGTTACCTTTACTTGGTTGGCCATCCTGCAGGCTGTGTGAGTCCAGGAACACGCCGCTGTCACTGTGGAGTTTTTCTCCTTCAGGACACGTCCCCAGCTCTGCAGCGCGGGCTTTACCCAACGCCTGCTTCTGCTTATACGACGTCCAGCTGACGAGACATGGGAGGAAACACTTCTACACTCTTTACTAAACATAACAACAGGATCATTTTTATCACAACCTATAACGGAAATACACGACGGCAATCGAAAGGTTTGCAAACAATTCTCCACCCCCGTTATGCATTTAACAACTCCCTCCAGCCAATGCTCACACCAATGCAATGCTTCAAGTGTGGAGAATCAGGATGCAGCCAATGAGACGGCAGCGTGTCTCCTGTCAACTCACCACTTGTAGGCGACGTAGAGCAGCAGGCCCAGCACCACAGCAGCCAGAACAGATACGTAGACCAGGATGTGGTTGCTGCTCCCATCATCCTGAGGGGTGAACCCGGGGGCCCTGGGGGCTGCTCCTCCTCCAGGGGCAGGGCTGGCCTCCTCTCCATCATTCACCAACCCTAACCCAGGCAGGCGAGGAGCGGCCAGAGGGCCGTCAGACTCAGGGGGACGAGACAGGATGTGGAGCTTCTTATCTGTTGGTTGGAGAGAGATGGGAGACTGTTGATTAGAGAACCACTGAACCATGAAGGAAACACTAAGGATAGAAGGGGGCCACTTGACATATCTGCCCTGTCCTTATCCCCGTCTCAACATATCTGCCCTGTCCTTATCCCCGTCTCAACATATCTGCCCCGTCCTTATCCCCGTCTCAACATATCTGCCCTGTCCTTATCCCCGTCTCAACATATCTGCCCTGTCCTTATCCCCGTCTCAACATAGATGCCCTGTCCTTATCCCCGTCTCAACATATCTGCCCTGTCCTTATCCCCGTCTCAACCTGCCCGTCCTCAACATATCTGCCCTGTCCTTATCCCCGTCTCAACATATCTGCCCTGTCCTTATCCCCGTCTCAACATATCTGCCCTGTCCTTATCCCCGTCTCAACATATCTGCCCTGTCCTTATCCCCGTCTCAACATATCTGCCCCGTCCTTATCCCCGTCTCAACATATCTGCCCTGTCCTTATCCCCGTCTCAACATATCTGCCCCGTCCTTATCCCCATCTCAACATATCTGCCCTGTCCTTATCCCCGTCTCAACATATCTGCCCTGTCCTTATCCCCGTCTCAACATATCTGCCCTGTCCTTATCCCCGTCTCAACATATCTGCCCTGTCCTTATCCCCGTCTCAACATATCTGCCCTGTCCTTATCCCCGTCTCAACATATCTGCCCTGTCCTTATCCCCGTCTCAACATATCTGCCCTGTCCTTATCCCCGTCTCAACATATCTGCCCTGTCCTTATCCCCGTCTCAACATATCTGCCCTGTCCTTATCCCCGTCTCAACATATCTGCCCTGTCCTTATCCCCGTCTCAACATATCTGCCCTGTCCTTATCCCCGTCTCAACATATCTGCCCTGTCCTTATCCCCGTCTCAACATCAAATCAAGGGCCTTGACACATCTACCATTGGCACAATGTTTTTTTGTAATAAGTCAATGACTGTGTAAAGAATGTGAGGGCTTTCATACCTACAGTTGAAGCAAACACAGTCACAAACAGTGAACATATTTGATAACACTACCAGCTATCTGAATAATGATCTTGTTGCCAAATTTAATCCAGCAGCAGTAGTCTGTGAGGGCCTGTCAGCTCCCAGCCCCCTCTGACCCAGTCAGCTACCAGCCCCCCCGACCCAGTCAGCTACCATCCCCTGACTCAGTCAACCCCCCCTCCTCTTTACCCCTTTCTACAGCCCCTGACTCAGTCACCCCCCCCCCCCAAACCCCTCCTTACTCCTTCTACAGCCCCTGACTCAGTCACCCCCCCCCAAACCCCTCCTTACTCCTTCTACAGCCCCTGACTCAGTCACCCCCAAACCCTTCCTTACTCCTTCTACAGCCCATGACTCAGTCACCCCCAAACCCCTCCTTACTCCTTCTACAGCCCCTGACTCAGTCACCCCCCCCCCCCCCCCAAACCCCTCCTTACTCCTTCTACAGCCGGCCCATTTTAGGATCAAACACGACTGGGGACTCCCCTGACCTCTATCTACAGTGTCAGATGGGGTGACCTGTGTGTTCAGATGACCAGACTCCTGGGGAGATCCAGGCCACTAGACCAAGGCTTGGTCATTTGGAGCCGGTGAGGGGTTACCATGTTGGGGTCACCAATGTGCCAAGGCCCTGGGGTCTGGTGTGGGGGTAGTTAGATTGTCAGGCCCTTTTTAAGAGCTGTCGGCTCCGAGCCATTTGACTGCAGCACTTAAGAGTGTTTTCTCTCTGTTGGACTGTGCTCATGTTTCCTCAAGTGTTGCTAAGTGTTCAGATTAGGTGTGGGTACAGGTGTTGGCCACATGTGTTCTCTCTCTCTCTCTCTCTCTCTCTCTCTCTCTCTCTCTCTCTCTCTCTCTCTCTCTCTCTCTCTCTCTCTCTCTCTCTCTGGGGCTTTATTGGCATGGGAAACATACTTTTGTATATATAGTGTCTGTGGACACCCCTTCAAATGAGTGGATTCAGCTATTTCAGCCACACCCGTTGCTGACAACTGTATCGAGCACACAGCAATGCAATGCAATCTCCATAGACAAAAATTGGCAGTAGAATGGCCTTACTGAAGAACTCAGTGACTTTCAACGTGGCACCGTCATAGGATTCCATCTTTCCAATAAGTCAGTTTGTCAAATGTCTGCCCTGCTAGAGCTGCCCCGGTCAACTTTAAGTCCATACGCACACACCATACACACAGAGACTCACCCATGCAGAGGGTGTCAGAGTTGAGCTGGCAGGCTCTGATCTCCACCTCAGTGTCAGAGCACTGAGAGCAGGCCTGGCAGGGCTTGATATCACTCTTCTCCTCTGAGAACGTTCCTGGGCGACATGGTTGGCACTGGGTGTTCCCCTGGGCACCACACAGCCTCACCACCCCCTCGCCCCGTCCACACATGGTGCAGGCGGCACACAGCCCTGCCACACTCTTCCCATCCCGCCAAAGGTAGAAGTGCTGGTCACAGTCACAGTGGGTATCCTGGGTGGCGCTGCAGGAGGTCAGCTCTGGGATGCCAGCCGGGCAGCGGGCACAGGGGAGGCACGGGGAGAGACCGTCTGATGGGGAGAATGTTCCTAGAACATACAAGGTATAGGTGATTTGAATGTATCTCACAGTGTTATCAGTATGTGTTGTACTATAGCTGTATGTCTACTGGGGGAATGGTATAAACAACAGCATCTAAACCCTATTGCCTCCATGACTCACCCTCAGGGCAAGGCTGGCACTTGGTGTCCTCCATCCCACACTCTACCTCCACCCCATGGCCTGGAGGACACGGGCTACAGCACTCCCCTGACTGGCTGAACTGCCCACTGACACAGGCATCTCCCAGGGCAACCTGGAAGGATAAACAAAACAGTTAGCTTAGCATCAATGATCAGATAGATATAGTGATGTATTTATCTGCAGATGCCAGTGACGAGGGAACTCTTTTATAGATCAAACTGATGAGTGCTAAGTGGTTGACAAGCCAACACATAGACATGTTCAAGACTATGATGGAAACTATGGTGACAAGCCAACACATAGATATGTTCAAGACTATGATGGAACCTATGGTGACAAGCCAACACATAGATATGTTCAAGACTATGATGGAAACTATGGTGACAAGCCAACACATAGATATGTTCAAGACTATGATGGAAACTATGGTGACAAGCCAACACATAGATTGCTCAAGACTAGGATGGAAACTATGGTGACAAGCCAACACATAGACATGTTCAAAACTATGATGGAAACTATAGTGACAAGCCAACACATAGACATGTTCAAGACTATGATGGAAACTATGGTGACAAGCCAACACATAGATTTGTTCAAGACTAGGATGGAAACTATGGTGACAACACATAGACATGTTCAAGACTATGATGGAAACTATGGTGACAAGCCAACACATAGACATGTTCAAGACTATGATGGAAACTATGGTGACAAGCCAACACATAGACATGTTCAAGACTATGATGGAAACTATGGTGACAAGCCAACACATAGACATGTTCAAGATTATGATGGAAACTATGGTGACAAGCTATGTTTGGAGGAGTAAGAGCACAAGCGTCTCTCTCGGCTGGTCTCAGTCAAGGCCAGTCCAGTTCCACCAACCAAAGACTCAAAAATAAGACCTCAATGTTTGTGTAGAAATCAGGAAATCAATTACACACACCCCTTTTCCTGCCTCGACATCAGATGGAAAGAATGGGGAGAAGGTGGGCGTATTGAAAATAGTCTTTTTTTATATTTTGATCTGGCTCTGTTTTCAGAGTGCTGAGCGCTTATCTGCCCCGGCCGGGTAATGGAGGGGCCAGACTGAGGCCCAGATGGCACCCTATTCCCTATATGGGGCTCTACATTGGACCAGGGTCTATAGGGCTCGCCGGGCTCTGCTCAAAAGTAGTGCACTCTATAGGGAATAGGGTGCCTTTTGGGAGGCAGCCCCAGTGTGTGTTAAACATGAGGGATACATCAGACATTCCTAAGGGCTTATAGAGCCCAGTGCAGCCTAGCAGGAGGGACTGTCTTTAATCAGACTGGCTATAATCAGACTGGCTTTTAATTAGACTGGCTATAATCAGACTGGCTTTAAATCAGACTGGCTATATATAATCAGACTGGCTATAATCAGACTGGCTATATATAATCAGACTGGCTATAATCAGACTGGCTATAATCAGACTGGCTTTAAATTAGACTGGCTTTAAATCAGACTGGCTTTCAATTAGACTGGCTTTAAATCAGACTGGCTTTCAATTAGACTGGCTTTAAATCAGACTGGCTATAATCAGACTGGCTTTAATCCCATGGAAAGAATAAAACAAAGGAGAAGGAAAACACTGAGACATGAGGAAGAAGGAAGGAGTAGAAAGGGCTTCCTCCCTCCCACATTGACACATTCCACATGGGTGTGAATGACATTATAGTCACAATGTGTGTGTGTGTGTCTCTTGTCCTCAGACACAGTGAGGGGTGGGAGGAAGGGAGGGAGGGTGAGGAGGAGGGGAGACCGTTGTAGCCCCAGGCGGGTGTGTCAGTTAGCCCCCGCAGCCCAGCATGTGTGTCTATTTTGAGGGGGCCTTTGATGTCCCCCCCCCCCCCCCAGCCCTGCAGGTGTGTGTGTGTGTGTGTGTCGCTCCCTCCCGACTGCCCCTCACTATGTCTAAGAACGAGATTTACACACACACACACACGCACACACGCACACCCCCCCCCCCCCCATCAAGGCCCTCCTCTAAGGCAGTCAGGCATCTGAAACATGCCCATGTTGAGGGCTGATTGACCCACTAGCCATTATCCCTGGAGCCTGAGGGTAGACAGGAACTAACAGATGTCTAACAACTAACCTCCTGCTAACAGCTAAACAACCCTCTGATTTCTCCCCGACTCACTCCCAAATGGCACCCTATTCCCTTTATAGTACACACTTTTAACGAGGGCCAATAGGGTTCTGGTCAAAAGTAGTGCACTACGTAGGGAATAGGGTGCCATTTGGGAGAAACCGCTGTCTCCGATGTCTGCTCCAAGAAGCAGCTTGTGTCAACATGTGGAGCCTCCAACGAGCCCAACACACACAGGAACCAACGCACACACACACCATGCCAGTGGTCAGATGATGTGGATGCTACGCTACAGGACTGTTTTGCTAGCACAGACTGGAATATGTTCCGCGATTCATCCAATGGCATTGAGGAGTACACCACCTCAGTTACCGGCCTCATTAATAAGTGCATCTGCGACGTCGTCCCCACAGTGACCGTACGTACATATCCCAACCAGAAGCCATGGATTACAGGCAACATCTGCACCTAGCTAAAGGCTAAAGCTGCCACTTTCAATAAGAAGGACACTAATCCGGACGCTTATAAAAAATCCCGCTATTCCCTCAGACGAACCATCAAACAGGCAAAGTGTCAATACAAGACAAAGATTGAATACTACACTGGCTCTGGTGCTCGTCGGATGTGGCAGGGCATATACAAACTATTATGGACTACAAAGGGAAACACAGTCATGAGCTGCCCAGTGACGCGAGCCTACCAGATGAGCTAAATGCCTTTTATGCTCGCTTCGAGGCTAGCAACACTTAAGCATGCATGAGAGCACCAGCTGTTCCAGACGACTGTTTGATCACGTTCTCCGTAGTCGATGTGAGCAAGAACTTTAAACAGATCAACATTCATAAGGCCGCAGGACCAGAAAGATTACCAGGATGTGTACTCAGAGCATGTGCGGACCAAATGTGCAAATTACCTCAACTAACTTGTACCCCTGCACATTGACTCCCTGTATATAGCCTCATTATTGTTATTTTATTGTGCTACTTTTAATTTAATAAAACATTTTTACTTTAGTTTATTTAGTAAATATAACACTATTTTTAAGGGCTTGTAAGTAAGAATTCACTGTTGTATTTGGCCAATATGACAAATAACATTTAATTTAATTTGATCATTCCAGTCACAAAACTGCACCGAAACAATTCCACCACTAGAAAGAGAACAACTTTGAAGGGAAAGGAGGGTACGTTTCATTCCAAGAACAACAGAACAACTTTGAAGGGAAAGGAGGGTACGTTTCATTCCAAGAACAACAGAACAACTTTGAAGGGAAAGGAGGGTACGTTTCATTCCAAGAACAACAGCACAACTTTGAAGGAAAGGAGGGTACGTTTCATTCCAAGAACAACATCACAGCTTTGAAGGAAAGGAGGGTACGTTTCATTCCAAGAACAACATCACAGCTTTGAAGGAAAGGAGGGTATGTTTCATTCCAAGAACAACAGCACAACTTTGAAGGGAAGGAGGGTATGTTTCATTCCAAGAACAACATCACAGCTTTGAAGGGAAGGAGGGTATGTTTCATTCCAAGAACAACATCACAGCTTTGAAGGGAAGGAGGGCACATTTCATGCCAAGAAAAACAGCACAGAGGTTTTATTGCACCATTATTTGAGGAGCCAGACAACATGTGAACCTCAGCTAGCACAGATCTGCAGTATCAGGGTGATGGGAGCTCAGTTTCAACAGGTATTCATCTCAGCTATCACATGCGCTTCTACAGTGAGCTGTGGTTGTCTTATCACTGTGATATGTGGTTGTTCTACCTACCTTAGTTGAATGCACTGTCGGTTAATCACTCTGGATTAGAGTGTCTGCTAAATAACCACTGACTGTAAATCACTCTGGATTAGAGTGTCTGCTAAATAACCACTGACTGTAAATCACTCTGGATTAGAGTCTCTGCTAAATAACCACTGACTGTAAATCACTCTGGATTAGAGTCTCTGCTAAATAACTACTGACTGTAAATCACTCTAGATTAGAGTCTCTGCTAAATAACTACTGACTGTAAATCACTCTGGATTAGAGTGTCTGCTAAATAACTACTGACTGTAAATCACTCTGGATTAGAGTGTCTGCTAAATGACAGAAAATGTACATGTGAGAATGGCCCATCACAGTGAGTTGTGTGAGAAGAGCTTGGCCAATGGCTTGTAGTCTCTTTCAACGGCCGTGTATTTAGCTTGTGTCCCAAATACACCCTATTCCCTACTTGGTGCACTTGTTTAGATCAGAGTCCTATAGGGTTCCATTTGGAATGCACAAGCATTGTTGTGAACCAGGCTTCCCGGGGAAGTTCCATGGCAGAAATCAGCTAAAGAGGGGTCAGAACCCGGAAATCAGTGACACCTCACAACATGTCAAACCAATCCAATGACCTGCTTGGGCGGAGCTCCAAAAGGTGCTCACCAGATTAGTGCCGTAGGAGCAACAGTGAGGACGACAACAGTTCAACAAAACAAGCACTGGTGACAAAAGAATGTTTACAGCACGCTGGATTTCACAACATTTTAGAATGTTTACAGCACGCTGATTTTCACAACATTTTAGAATGTTTACAGCACGCTGGTTTTCACAACATTTTAGAATGTTTACAGCACGCTGGTTTTCACAACATTTTAGAATGTTTACAGCACGCTGGATTTCACAACATTTTAGAATGTTTACAGCACGCTGGATTTACAGCATTTTAGAATGTTTACAGCACGCTGGTTTTCACAACATTTTAGAATGTTTACAGCACGCTGATTTTCACAACATTTTAGAATGTTTACAGCACGCTGGATTTCACAACATTTTAGAATGTTTACAGCACGCTGGATTTACAGCATTTTAGAATGTTTACAGCACGCTGGTTTTCACAACATTTTAGAATGTTTACAGCACGCTGGTTTTCACAACATTTTAGAATGTTTACAGCACGCTGGTTTTCACAACATTTTAGAATGTTTACAGCACGCTGGATTTCACAACATTTTAGAATGTTTACAGCACGCTGGTTTTCACAGCATTTTAGAATGTTTACAGCACGCTGGTTTTCACAACATTTTAGAATGTTTACAGCACGCTGGTTTTCACAACATTTTAGAATGTTTACAGCACGCTGGTTTTCACAACATTTTAGAATGTTTACAGCACGCTGGTCTTCACAACATTTTAGAATGTTTACAGCACGCTGGTTTTCACAACATTTTAGAATGTTTACAGCACGCTGGTTTTCACAACATTTTAGAATGTTTACAGCACGCTGGTTTTCACAACATTTTAGAATGTTTACAGCACGCTGGTTTCACAGCATTTTAGAATGTTTACAGCACGCTGGTTTTCACAACATTTTAGAATGTTTACAGCACGCTGGTTTTCACAACATTTTAGAATGTTTACAGCACGCTGGTTTCACAGCATTTTAGAATGTTTACAGCACGCTGGTTTTCACAACATTTTAGAATGTTTACAGCACGCTGGTTTTCACAACATTTTAGAATGTTTACAGCACGCTGGTCTTCACAACATCTTGAATATTACCTGTAATGTTCACCTCCTGTAGCCTAACTGTCATCTAAAACAAATGTCATCCTGCACCTAAATTACAAGGCTTGGATTTGCACCTAAATTACAAGGCTTGGATTTGCACCTAAATTACAAGGCTTTGATTTGCACCTAAATAACAAGGCTTGGATTTGCACCTAAATTACAAGGCTTGGATTTGCACCTAAATTACAAGGCTTGGATTTGCACCTAAATTACAAGGCTTGGATTTGCACCTAAATTACAAGGCTTGGATTTGCACCTAAATTACAAGGCTTGGATTTGCACTAAACTATTTTATATTTCAGCACTTAAAAGGCATGTACAAAATCTGGTGTACATTGTCTACTGGTATCATTTTAAACTGGGAACGTACAGCACCTTCACAAAGGATTCACACCCCATGACTTTTTTCACATTTTGTTGTTTTACAGCCTGAATTTAAAATGGATTGGATTCAGATTTTGTGTAAGTCGCCTAAACAAAAGACCCCATAATGTCTTGAGTCATTAAGTATTCAACCCCTTTGTTATGGCAAGCCTAAATAAGTTCAGAAGTAAACATTTGCTTAACAAGTCACATAATAAGTAGAATGGACTCACTCTGTGTGCAATAATAGTGTTTAACATGATTTTTGATTGACTACCTCATCTCTGTACCCCACACATACAATTACTCATCCACTGAATTATAAATATTTTGTGGCAGCGATGCTGTCTGGTAGTGTCTCCAACTGCTGCTTCATCATGCTGTAGACCAGAAACTGGCAACCGCACACACACACGCGCACAACACACTACACACACACACACACACACACTACACACACACACACACACACACACACGAGAAAGTCCAGACATGGTCCACTCCAGCTCTACTTTGCTCTGCAGAGCCAGACCCATTGGCATTTCCTCTTGTGCTGACCAAATATAGAGTTAAATATTCCCCTCCGTGCACCAGTTCATGGGGTGGAGTGTGTGTGTGTGTGTGCGCGTGTGTAGTGTGTGTGTGTGTATAAACATCCACCCTGCCCAGGGCTTAATGACCACAGTAATCAGGACTGGGACTAACAGAGCTCTGATTTATGGACCTCAGAGGGAATTTGTGTAAAAGGTCTCCGTACTCGCCTACTGAACAGGAAAAGGCAGTTGAGAAAGTCAACATGAAAAGTGACCCGATTTGCATATGACATCAGAGTGGAATCTTGTTCCAAAAAAAGTGCTGACTTGTTAGAATTTTGATGAACTATATTAGAATCATTGTGTACTGTGCTGTTATATGCTAGCTTATATAAACCATTTTCAGACTGTTATGGGGTAGCTCAGGACTTGCTTACATACAGAGCCAAGTAGCCTACACAGTCGACACCTCCTTGGCTCAAGGACCATGAGAAAAGAGAACACATAGACCTGATCTGTCTGCACCAGGGCCACTGGCGAGAGTTGAGGGGCCGCAGTTGCTCTCTCCACTTCAGTACTAGAGGACTTGATTCCCTGGTGAGAGGAGACCTCCATGGAGCCCTCTCTGCTTTCAAAAGGTGCTATGAACTCCACGGCTGTCACGGTCACTCCGTCAACACACACATAAGCAACACACACACACACACACACACAAAAGGGTGAATACACACAGAAGCACATGTACACACAGAAGCGCGCAGTCACACACACTCCCTAAAGCCGCCCTTTGGCCTTTTTGCAATGCGATCCCATTTGACATGATATTTGACTCCTTGGCTGCAGCAGCATGGAGTTTCCACGTGAGAGTGATGAGCACATAAAAGGGTGGGGAGCCCCAGGAGGCAGGGCTCTCCCTCCACCCTGACCCTCCCACCCTGGGGACAGCAGCATGGTGTCACCACCTCCACCCTGAGGACAGCAGCGTGGTGTCACCACCTCCACCCTGAGGACAGCAGCGTGGTGTCACCACCTCCACCCTGGGGACAGCAGCGTGGTGTCACCACCTCCACCCTGGGGACAGCAGCGTGGTGTCACCACCTCCACCCTGAGGACAGCAGCGTGGTGTCACCACCTCCACCCTGAGGACAGCAGCGTGGTGTCACCACCTCCACCCTGAGGACAGCAGCGTGGTGTCACCACCTCCACCCTGAGGACAGCAGCGTGGTGTCACCACCTCCACCCTGAGGACAGCAGCGTGGTGTCACCACCTCCACCCTGAGGACAGCAGCGTGGTGTCACCACCTCCACCCTGAGGACAGCAGCGTGGTGTCACCAGCTCCACCCTGAGACGTCCAGCAGAAACAGAAGAACAGGAGATGTAGATAGAGGTCCTGTAGTGCACTATGTAGGGAATAGGGTGCTATTTGGGATGCATATAATTGCCTCCATGACTCATTATCTGGGCAAGTCTGGTCAAAATGTGGACCTATCGGCCCTGGTCAAAAGTAGTGCACAATATAGGGAATAGGTTGCCATTTGGGAGGCAGTGCACTATATACGCAATAGGGTGCCATTTTGGGACAGACACACTAAGGCAGAGGGAAGTGTAGGGAGGGTGGAGCTAGCGCTGCTTGCCTGTCTGATTGGTCCATGATTTTAATCTGCACACTGATTACTGTCATCAGCAGTAGCAGGTCATCTTTAAAAAGTCAACGTTTGGAATCTGGAACTTTTTTTTTGTTAACCATGTTTTGTTCCAGTCAGGGAATATGCTGAGCTTTCCATCTCCTCCTAACAGCATGACAAACTACTGGATACCAATAGCCATGCCACTGTAAGCCTGCTTGTCTGTCTGCAATTTATTATTCAAGTTCTCAAAATGCTGAGTTACTCTCTCAAAGATGTCGCTGTGGGAAAGCAAAGTGGCGGTCGTGAGTTCAAGTGAAAACCAACCAGAAAACTGCTTAGCGTCAACATGGAAATTACATTTACTGTTCTGTTACAAACAGGGTCGCCCTTCTCTCGCCACAGACTGAGAGAAATTATAATTTCTTTGCTCCGGATATCCAGACCGCAGCGATAGTTTTACTCATGACGCATTTCTACCAGGAATTGCCGCAAGGAAGGACTATGGCACTATCTATGAATTGTAATACCGTTTGGTAATGTAACAGAGGACCTTGGACAATCAAACCACTAACATTAGTGGGCCGGTGTGATTCAACGACAAGTATAATGATATTTAATACATTGAGGTTTGAAAAAACATTCATATTAAGCAGAGAAAACTAATTGCTGAAGTTCACAAAAAAAAAAGTTTTTTTTAAAATTTTCAAACAAACCTCTGTGATAGAAACAAAGGTGTGTTTTGGGGAAACAAACCGTTGTTTTCCATTTAAAATGAACGTTTGTTGTTTTTATCCCCTCATTAAACAGATAAATATCTTTCCGGGGTCACATGAATGCAGAGTGAATTAAGATCTGATGGAGTTTTATCTCTAGTGCTTTGATCTTGAAGAAAGGGTTAGGCCCTGGGAACATGACAAGACATGCCGCCTCTCCTCTCCTCTACAGGCCCTCGGGTCTGTTGGACTTGAAAGGAGATGGAGTGTCAAATTGTCATCTTCTCCAGCTGTGGAAAGGATTATTTTGACACTTTGATCTGTACAAATCAAATCTCTCACTTTAACTACCTGCATTAACGTTTAAATGACACACACTTATAATACAGCCTAAGCCTTATCAATTGGTATGGAAGATAAACTCAGATCAGAAAAATAGAGTTTATCTCTGAGTAAAAGCAGGAGAGTTGTAGATAATGACAATATGTCACATTCTGTAGCTATACAGAACATTGTCAATGTAGAGTGAGAAGTTGGCTAGATTACAATGTAACACAACCAAGATGCAAGGCATCTAATCATTGCCAGCTTCCAATTGGCTCATTCACCACCACCCTCCTCCCCCCTGTAACTATTCCCCAGGTCGTTGCAGTAAATGAGAATGTGTTCTCAGTCAAATGACCTGGTAAAATAAGGGTTACATAAAATAAATTCATGTAATTACAATGTAGCGCGTGCGTAATGCCAACATAGTTTACAATGTAGCCAAAATCATTAACTTTATGCAGATTGGCTAAATAATGAATTCGCCTCATGTTGGACAGTAATGTGCGTTACTATACATTGCACTCTCAGCAGAAAATAACAGGGAGGGAATTGATCTGTTCGTGTATTACTGTACAGTAGCCTATGAGATATATTAGTGAGTTACAGCCTATGTATATCAGGAACAGGAGCGACATGACACTTACATTTACGAACAGAAAAAGTGTGCAGACCCAAAGCGCATCCATGTCACAGTTCTTCGCCGATGGAAAATCCCGTACAATGAGTTGGCTATACCCCTTCAAAAGTCTTTGGGACCGAAGAAGGCTTCAATAGCCTACTCCGTGAGACGTAACCCAGGTAAATGCCAAAAAAGCGCACCTAGGTTCCTAAAAACTATTCACAGCTGTCAAGAAATCACTTTGAGAGTAACAAGAACACGACCAAACGAGAGCATGTTTTTTAACTGCATCAAAGTATCCTTACACATACCGCGGAAGAAAAATTGCCTCAGAACTCAACAGCAAGTCCGAGTGCCGCTTCTCTTAAGTGAAATCAACTGCCATGAAAGAAAACGTCAGGAAAACAGTAAAAAATCCTCTTCTTTAGGCTACACACCATCTACTTTTACTGTAGACCGTTTCTTTGTTACATTCCCTACAGTTGAGTCACACTTCAATCTTTGTTGGCATGTTCCTCTTGCAGAGTGTGAGTCTGAAGCGCAGCGTTTTGGCCCCTCGATCTTCAAGCGCTTGGTTCACTTTCGACGCCTTCAGCTCTCTACGGCTGGAGCCCGGGTCCTCGCTTTGTGATTGGCTGATACGCGACGGCAATAAACACATTGAAGTGATATTCAAATGGAGATGAAACTTGATACACTGTAATAAATAAAGGGGATACATTCCGGAAGATGCCTTTAGGGATCTGTTTAAAGAATGGACGTTGGGACTTTGATGTAGCCCGGGCTGTATTTTGCGGTCTTAATTTTTAAACCCCCGGTTATTTCTCCAGGGGGGTTACAGAAATTACTATTTTGTGGCTAATATTCTCCGTCACACTCTTTTTTTATTAACAATAATAACACAAATAATAGCCTATATTTTTTTTGTATATATGTAAATAAGCACATGCTTATAAAATGATATGTTGTATATAAATGATATAGGATAATTAAGATATCAATGTAGAATATTGTAACCTAGCAGTTGTAATACCGGTAAGTAGGTTAAACTATACCGTAATAGACTATTGAAGCACAAACACAGATATTTAGCTTAGTCCTAAATAATGTCAGGGCTATTTAATTAATGTACTATTTGCAAGTCGCTTTGGATAACAGCTTCTGCTAATGACTAAAATATAGATGTAATAGCCCAGACATTATTTAAACAGTTTTCAAATATTCAGGGAAGGTATATGGTATAGCCTCTATATTTTAGGTTTTTGGACCAGCTGCCTCTATACATAACTCATTTCAGGTACTTAATTTTAGTAGCCTAGAAAGTAGTCTCACACAGCAGCCTATTGTTACGTCCCAAATGGCACCCTATTCCCTATATGGTGCCCTGCTCAAATGTAGTGCACTAGATAGGGAATAAGGTGCCATTGGGACATTCCGACAGTAGCCTACCAGAGTTGTAACATATCAGTGACCTCCTCTGTTGATTGTTCTATCCTGGCTGTCTCTTCCTCTTCTGCCTCTCTCTCTCTCCAGCAGCCAGACAGTCTTTGAAGTGGTACTGCTATTGTGTCTGAGAGACGTCTCCATTTGTCCCCCTCTGAAGTCCCCAGGACCCCATGCGGTGCCTTCTTAACTATTTACAAGGTGTGTCATTCACCCAATGTTTGTCTTAGAAATCCTTTTGTATCATTTAAAAGATCTAACATGAACTTGAAAAGCTGCTACTTTCTGCATGCCTGGGTCACGCCCATAAAATGGATGACCTCTGATCGTAACTAATAGGCCTATTAAATAGCCCAGACATTATTTAGGCCTAAGCTAAATATCAGTGATTGTCCTTCAACATGCTACGACAGTAGAGCTTAGCCTACATACTGGTTTTACAAGTGCTAGGTTACAATATTATACATTGACATCCTAATTATCCAATATAATTTGTATACAACATATACTTTTATAAGTGTGTACCTACACTATGTATACAAAGTATGTGGACTCTCCTTCAAATGAGTGGCTTCGGATATTTCAGCCACACCCGTTACTGACAGGTGAATAACATTGAGCACAGGGCCATGTAATCTCCATTGGACTTCGGTTGCAAGTCCAACGCTCTAACCACTAGGCTACCAGCCGCCCCAAGTGCTGTTATTGTGAAGTGGAAACGTCTAGGAGCAACAACGGCTCAGGTAGGCCACACAAAACGGTAGGCCACACAAGCTAATAGAACGGGATAGCTGAGCGCTGAAGGACGTAGCGCGTAAAAATCGTCTGTCCTCAGTTGCAACATTCACTACAGAGTTCCAAACTGCCTTTGGAAGCCACATCAGCACAAGAACTGTTCGTCGGGAGCTTCATGAAATGGGTTTCCATGGCCGAGCAGCCGCACACAAGCCTAAGATCACCACGCGCAATGCCAAACGTCGTCTGGAGTGGTGTAAAGCTCACTGCCATTGGACCCTGGAGCAGTGGAAACACATTACCTGGAGTGATGAATCACGCTTCACCATCTGGCAGTCCGACGGACAAATCTGGGTTTGGCGGATGCCAGAACGCTACCTACCCGAATGCCAAGCGTCATTTGGAGTGATAAATCACAATTCACCATCTGGCAGTCCGACAGAAGAATCTGTGTTTGCCGGATGCCAGGAGAACACTACCTGTCCCACCCAATGCATAGTGCCAACTGTAAAGTTTGGTGGAGGAGGAATAAATATCTGGGGCAGTTTTTCATGGTTCGGACTTGGCCCCTTAGTACCAGTGAAGGGAAATCTTAACGCTACAGCATACAATGACATTCTAGAGGATTCTGTGCTTCCAACTTTCTGGCAACAGTTTGGAGAAGGCCCTTTCCAGTTTCAGCATGACAATGCCAACTAGCACAAAGCTTGGTTCATACAGAAATGATTTATTTAGATCGGTGTGGAAGAACTTGACTGGCCTGCACAGAGCCCTGACCTCAACCCCATCGAACACCTTTGGGATGAATTGGAACACAGATTGCGAGCCAGGCCTAATCGCCCAACATCAGCGTCCAACCTCACTGATGCTCTTGTGACTGAATGGAAGTAAGTCCCTGCAGCAATGTTCCAACATCTAGTGGACTGCCTTCCCAGAAGAGTGGAGGCTGTTATAGCAGCAAAGAGGGGAACCAACTCCATATTAATGCCCATGCTTTTGGTCATGTAGGGTATTTACAAAAACTATAGGCTAATATTAGTGTTATTCATGTTAATAAAAATACTGGCAGGGGAGAATATTAGCCACAAATATAAATATCAGTAACCACTAGGAAAAATAACTATAGGCTTTGAAAGTGACTCGACCACTTGAAGAACTCGGGGCCAAAACGCTGCACATCAGACTCTCACACTGCAAGAGGAACATGTCAACAAAGATTAACAGTGTGACTCAACTGAGGGGAATGTAAAGAAACAAACAAACAAATGTTTGGTACGATAAAAACACGACAGTCAATAAAGCAGCTATCAAGTGTTAGTTCAACACAGACCAGTACAACATCAAGTGTTAGTTCAACACAGACCAGTACAACATCAAGTGTTAGTTCAACACAGACCAGTACATCAAGTGTTAGTTCAACACAGACCAGTACAACATCAAGTGTTAGTTCAACACAGACCAGTACATCAAGTGTTAGTTCAACACAGACCAGTACAACATCAAGTGTTAGTTCAACACAGACCAGTACAACATCAAGTGTTAGTTCAACACAGACCAGTACAACATCAAGTGTTAGTTCAACACAGACCAGTACAACATCAAGTGTTAGTTCAACACAGACCAGTACAACATCAAGTGTTAGTTCAACACAGACCAGTACAACATCAAGTGTTAGTTCAACACAGACCAGTACAACATCAAGTGTTAGTTCAACACAGACCAGTACAACATCAAGTGTTAGTTCAACACAGACCAGTACATCAAGTGTTAGTTCAACACAGACCAGTACATCAAGTGTTAGTTCAACACAGACCAGTACAACATCAAGTGTTAGTTCAACACAGACCAGTACATCAAGTGTTAGTTCAACACAGACCAGTACAACATCAAGTGTTAGTTCAACACAGACCAGTACATCAAGTGTTAGTTCAACACAGACCAGTACATCAAGTGTTAGTTCAACACAGACCAGTACAACATCAAGTGTTAGTTCAACACAGACCAGTACAACATCAAGTGTTAGTTCAACACAGACCAGTACAACATCAAGTGTTAGTTCAACACAGACCAGTACAACATCAAGTGTTAGTTCAACACAGACCAGTACAACATCAAGTGTTAGTTCAACACAGACCAGTACAACATCAAGTGTTAGTTCAACACAGACCAGTACAACATCAAGTGTTAGTTCAACACAGACCAGTACAACATCAAGTGTTAGTTCAACACAGACCAGTACAACATCAAGTGTTAGTTCAACACAGACCAGTACAACATCAAGTGTTAGTTCAACACAGACCAGTACAACATCAAGTGTTAGTTCAACACAGACCAGTACAACATCAAGTGTTAGTTCAACACAGACCAGTACAACATCAAGTGTTAGTTCAACACAGACCAGTACAACATCAAGTGTTAGTTCAACACAGACCAGTACAACATCAAGTGTTAGTTCAACACAGACCAGTACAACATCAAGTGTTAGTTCAACACAGACCAGTACAACATCAAGTGTTAGTTCAACACAGACCAGTACAACATCAAGTGTTAGTTCAACACAGACCAGTACAACATCAAGTGTTAGTTCAACACAGACCAGTACAACATCAAGTGTTAGTTCAACACAGACCAGTACAACATCAAGTGTTAGTTCAACACAGACCAGTACAACATCAAGTGTTAGTTCAACACAGACCAGTACAACATCAAGTGTTAGTTCAACACAGACCAGTACAACATCAAGTGTTAGTTCAACACAGACCAGTACAACATCAAGTGTTAGTTCAACACAGACCAGTACAACATCAAGTGTTAGTTCAACACAGACCAGTACAACATCAAGTGTTAGTTCAACACAGACCAGTACAACATCAAGTGTTAGTTCAACACAGACCAGTACATCAAGTGTTAGTTCAACACAGACCAGTACAACATCAAGTGTTAGTTCAACACAGACCAGTACAACATCAAGTGTTAGTTCAACACAGACCAGTACAACATCAAGTGTTAGTTCAACACAGACCAGTACAACATCAAGTGTTAGTTCAACACAGACCAGTACAACATCAAGTGTTAGTTCAACACAGACCAGTACAACATCAAGTGTTAGTTCAACACAGACCAGTACAACATCAAGTGTTAGTTCAACACAGACCAGTACATCAAGTGTTAGTTCAACACAGACCAGTACAACATCAAGTGTTAGTTCAACACATACCAGTACAACATCAAGTGTTAGTTCAACACAGACCAGTACAACATCAAGTGTTAGTTCAACACAGACCAGTACAACATCAAGTGTTAGTTCAACACAGACCAGTACAACATCAAGTGTTAGTTCAACACAGACCAGTACAACATCAAGTGTTAGTTCAACACAGACCAGTACAACATCAAGTGTTAGTTCAACACAGACCAGTACAACATCAAGTGTTAGTTCAACACAGACCAGTACAACATCAAGTGTTAGTTCAACACAGACCAGTACAACATCAAGTGTTAGTTCAACACAGACCAGTACAACATCAAGTGTTAGTTCAACACAGACCAGTACAACATCAAGTGTTAGTTCAACACAGACCAGTACAACATCAAGTGTTAGTTCAACACAGACCAGTACAACATCAAGTGTTAGTTCAACACAGACCAGTACAACATCAAGTGTTAGTTCAACACAGACCAGTACAACATCAAGTGTTAGTTCAACACAGACCAGTACAACATCAAGTGTTAGTTCAACACAGACCAGTACAACATCAAGTGTTAGTTCAACACAGACCAGTACAACATCAAGTGTTAGTTCAACACAGACCAGTACAACATCAAGTGTTAGTTCAACACAGACCAGTACAACATCAAGTGTTAGTTCAACACAGACCAGTACAACATCAAGTGTTAGTTCAACACAGACCAGTACAACATCAAGTGTTAGTTCAACACAGACCAGTACAACATCAAGTGTTAGTTCAACACAGACCAGTACAACATCAAGTGTTAGTTCAACACAGACCAGTACAACATCAAGTGTTAGTTCAACACAGACCAGTACAACATCAAGTGTTAGTTCAACACAGACCAGTACAACATCAAGTGTTAGTTCAACACAGACCAGTACAACATCAAGTGTTAGTTCAACACAGACCAGTACAACATCAAGTGTTAGTTCAACACAGACCAGTACAACATCAAGTGTTAGTTCAACACAGACCAGTACAACATCAAGTGTTAGTTCAACACAGACCAGTACAACATCAAGTATTAGTTCAACACAGACCAGTACAACATCAAGTGTTAGTTCACACACAGTACAACCAGTACAACATCAAGTGTTAGTTCAACACAGACCAGTACAACATCAAGTGTTAGTTCAACACAGACCAGTACAACATCAAGTGTTAGTTCAACACAGACCAGTACAACATCAAGTGTTAGTTCAACACAGACCAGTACAACATCAAGTGTTAGTTCAACACAGACCAGTACAACATCAAGTGTTAGTTCAACACAGACCAGTACAACATCAAGTGTTAGTTCAACACAGACCAGTACAACATCAAGTGTTAGTTCAACACAGACCAGTACAACATCAAGTGTTAGTTCAACACAGACCAGTACAACATCAAGTGTTAGTTCAACACAGACCAGTACAACATCAAGTGTTAGTTCAACACAGACCAGTACAACATCAAGTATTAGTTCAACACAGACCAGTACAACATCAAGTGTTAGTTCAACACAGACCAGTACAACATCAAGTGTTAGTTCAACACAGACCAGTACAACATCAAGTGTTAGTTCAACACAGACCAGTACAACATCAAGTGTTAGTTCAACACAGACCAGTACAACATCAAGTGTTAGTTCAACACAGACCAGTACAACATCAAGTGTTAGTTCAACACAGACCAGTACAACATCAAGTGTTAGTTCAACACAGACCAGTACAACATCAAGTGTTAGTTCAACACAGACCAGTACAACATCAAGTGTTAGTTCAACACAGACCAGTACAACATCAAGTGTTAGTTCAACACAGATCAGTACATCAAGTGTTAGTTCAACACAGACCAGTACAACATCAAGTGTTAGTTCAACACAGACCAGTACAACATCAAGTGTTAGTTCAACACAGACCAGTACATCAAGTGTTAGTTCAACACAGACCAGTACAACATCAAGTCTTAGTTCAACACAGACCAGTACAACATCAAGTCTTAGTTCAACACAGACCAGTACAACATCAAGTGTTAGTTCAACACAGACCAGTACAACATCAAGTGTTAGTTCAACACAGACCAGTACAACATCAAGTGTTAGTTCAACACAGACCAGTACAACATCAAGTGTTAGTTCAACACAGACCAGTACAACATCAAGTGTTAGTTCAACACAGACCAGTACAACATCAAGTGTTAGTTCAACACAGACCAGTACATCAAGTGTTAGTTCAACACAGACCAGTACAACATCAAGTGTTAGTTCAACACAGACCAGTACAACATCAAGTGTTAGTTCAACACAGACCAGTACAACATCAAGTGTTAGTTCAACACAGACCAGTACAACATCAAGTGTTAGTTCAACACAGACCAGTACAACATCAAGTGTTAGTTCAACACAGACCAGTACATCAAGTGTTAGTTCAACACAGACCAGTACAACATCAAGTGTTAGTTCAACACAGACCAGTACAACATCTGTGAGCTGCTTGTGCTGACAGGTCGAGTTGACACATTTCCATTGGTTTATTCTGGTGGTTCGTTCTCTCAGGCTCAGCTCTGTTTTCCAACCAGCCTTGTAAAAATGTTTTTCTAAAATGACTCTTTGCAGTGAAATACTGTATGGATTCTACTGAGTATACAAAACATTAAGAACACCTGCTCTTTCCATGACAGACTGACCAGGTGAATCCAGGTGAAAGATATGATCCCTTATTGAGGTTACAAGTTAAATCCACTTCAATCAGTGTAGATGAAGGGGAGGAGACGGGTTAAAGAAGGATTTTTAAACCTTGAGACAATTGAGACATGGATTGTGTGTGTGCCATTCAGAGGGTGAATGGGCAAGACAAAAAATATACATTAGAAAGGTGTTCCTAATGTTTGGTATAGTCAGAGTACAGTTACAGTACACATAACAAATAAACACCACTACTTTATACATTTTCAAAATGGTTTACTTCACAAAAAGTGAGTTTATCGTACATTTTCGGGACTAAATCCTTGCGACAACAATAGGCTACAGTCAGTGATTACTAGGGCTGAGTCCCGAACGGCACCCCATCACAATGTGGTGATGGGCCCATAGGACTCTGGTCAAAAGTAGTGCACTACGTAGGGAAAAGGGCGTCTTTTTGAACATAGACGGTTGTCAGAGATGACTAGGTTCTCCAAACCATCAGCATCCTCATATTGTCCAGTGGCTGGGGTGGAGGTCAGTGGTCAGGCCGTGGTCATCATACCAGGGTGAGAAATAGCAGCTCAGTGTAAAGGACATAATAAAACCCTGGTCTGTCTGTCCTACAACCAAGAAGACGGAGGGAGGGAGGGAGAAGACACAGGGAGGGAGGGAGAAGACACAGGGAGGGAGGGAGAAGACACAGGGAGGGAGGGAGAAGACACAGGGAGGGAGAGGATGAAGACACAGGGAGGGAGGGAGGGAGGGGATGAAGACACAGGGAGGGAGGGAGGGAGAAGACACAGGGAGGGAGGGAGAGGATGAAGACACAGGGAGGGAGAGGATGAAGACACAGGGAGGGAGGGAGGGAGAAGACACAGGGAGGGAGGGAGGGGATGAAGACACAGGGAGGGAGGGAGGGGATGAAGACACAGGGAGGGAGGGAGGGGATGAAGACACAGGGAGGGAGGGAGAGGATGAAGACACAGGGAGGGAGGGAGGGAGAAGACACAGGGAGGGAGGGAGGGAGGGAGAAGACACAGGGAGGGAGGGAGGGAGGGAGAAGACACAGGGAGGGAGGGAGGGAGGGAGAAGACACAGGGAGGGAGGGAGGGAGGGAGGGAGAAGACACAGGGAGGGAGGGAGGGAGGGAGAAGACACAGGGAGGGAGGGAGGGAAGGAGGGAGGGAGAAGACAGGGAGGGAGGGAGACGACGGAGGGAGAAGACAGAGGGAGAAGACGGAGGGAGGGAGAAGACACAGGGAGGGAGGGAGAAGACACAGGGAGGGAGGGAGAAGACACAGGGAGGGAGGGCGAGGATGAAGACACAGGGAGGGAGGGAGGGAGAAGACACAGGGAGGGAGGGAGAGGATGAAGACACAGGGAGGGAGGGAGGGAGACAGAGAGGGAGGGAGGGAGCTAGAGGTCAGAGCAGAGGATAGTTAGATAGTTTGAGGGTAGTTGTGGTTCTGGTCAGGAAGACCACCAAGATAGGGGGAACTCATGATATCCACCCTCCTCCTCCCCTCCCCCTGACCGCCATACTCTGCTTCCCTCAGTCTTCCCTCAGGACGAGAGGTCAGGCAGTAATACAACCCTGATCTGTCTGTCCTACAGCCAAGAATACACAAGGAGGTATGGAAGGGGAGAAGACAGGGAGGGAGGGAGGAGAGAAGACAGGGAAGGAGGGAAGAGGAGAAGACAGGGAGGGAGGGAGGGAGGAGAGAAGACAGGGAAGGAGGGAAGAGGAGAAGACAGGGAGGGAGGGAGGAGAGAAGACAGGAAGGGAGGGAAGGGGAGAAGACAGGGAGGGAGGGAGGAGAGAAGACAGGGAGGGGGAGAAGACAGGGAAGGAAACAGGAGAGAAGGAGGGAGGGAGGGAAGGGGAGAAGAAGACAGGGAGGGAGGGAGCGAGACAGGGAGACGCGGAGGGAAGGTCTCCCCAAGACAGGAGAGGTCAGGACACTATGGGCCCTGGTTCTACCTCTGCCTCCCACCACCATCAGTCTCCACTCAGGACTAGAGAGGTCAGGATAGGACAGGAGGAGCAATCTACCTGCTAGAACCGAGAGCAAGGTGTCAAGCCCTCCTCCCATTGTCAACAGGACCACATCAGAGGGAGAATAGCCTCTGTATCCCTCCTCCCCTCCATCCCTCCCATCCTGACTTCCCCCTTCGTCTTCTCTGCTTGTATTGACTGGAAGGGCTTACAGGCCTGTTTTACCCCCCCTCCCCACGGCCTGCTGAATTGTCCCCTAGAGGTGTTTATGGGCCGGCTGACAGGATGTTGGCTCAAAGGATCCCCTTTAAGTAAATGTGGTGTAGCTGCTGTGAACTTCTCAACAAAAACATACAACTCTACAACAGAAAGACTGTTGAGATGAGCGGCAGAATAAACAGTGTTGAAATGTTCTCTCTTCCTCTGAGTGAATGAATAAATGTGAATGAATGATCTTCTGCATTGACAACAAAATGGGCTGAGTTGAAGAAGTAACATCAGATAGAAATGAGCTGAGTTGAAGAAGTAACATCAGATAGAAATGGGCTGAGTTGAAGAAGTAACATCAGATAGAAATGGGCTGAGTTGAAGAAGTAACATCAGATAGAAATGGGCTGAGTTGAAGAAGTAACATCAGATCGGCACTGTCTTGATTTTGATGATCCTCACACTGGAGAAAAATGACAACCTCACAGAGAATTACCTTGACGATGTGAGCTGTGTGCTTATGGAAAAGTTGCACATGACAGACAAGCAGTTTGATTAGAAAAGCTTGTTATTTCAACAGCTTAGAAGAACATTAGAGACACCAAAACAGTTGTTCAGAAGCAGTAGAACAGGTCCAAACCAAGACAGGCCTGCCCTCACCTCATCTCACCTCACCACACCTCACCTCACCTCACATCAGGTTTCAGTTGGGATTGTGCTGGGTGCAAATGAGCACACTTTTTAGTCTCTCTCAGATATGTACAGTATTTATATGGGATGCATCCCAAATGGCACCCATTTGGAAAATGGTAAAATTCACGTGCTTATCAAGATCAAGAGAACATCCCTGGTCATCCCTACTGCCTCTGATCTGGCGGACTCACTAAACACAAATGCTTGGTTTGTGAATGATGTTGGAGTGTGCCCATGGCTATCGGTAAATTAAAACAACAAGAAAATTGTGCCATCTGGTTTGCTTAATATAAGGAATTTAAAAAGATTTTTACTTTTGATATTTAAGTATATTTTAGCAATTACATTTACTTTTGATACTGAAGTACATTTAAAACCAAATACTTTTAGCCTTTTACTTAAGTAGTATTTCACTTTCACTTAAGTCATGACAATTGAGTACTTTTCCCACCACTGTAAAATTGCGCAGCAAAAACATAAAAATTAATGACAGATTTCTTAAATTATCTTAGACTAATTCTGATTATCTTTGAGGAAGTGTATACTGGCTATGGCGTCTCAAAATGGACAAACAGTACTATTTATATTTTTTTCAAGCGAAGGTCTTTTAGGGGTGTATGCGAGCACACACACACGTTCGGTTCGGCCATTAGATACATTTTTCATTTTCCCCATTATTACTTAAGGTTAGAATCTGATTCTAGATCAGTGTCTAGAGGCAATTTCCACCTGGAGATCTTTATTCAGCAGTAGTGTCCTGGGGCTCAGGGACCTGATTCTAGATCAGTGTCTAGAGGCAACTTCCACCTGGAGTTCTTTATTCAGCAGTAGTGTCCTGGGGCTCAGGGACCTGTTTCTAGATCAGTGTCTAGAGGCAACTTCCACCTGGAGATCTTTATTCAGCAGTAGTGTCCTGGGGCTCAGGGACCTGATTCTAGATCAGTGTCTAGAGGCAACTTCCACCTGGAGATCTTTATTCAGCAGTAGTGTCCTGGGGCTCAGGGACCTGATTCTAGATCAGTGTCTAGAGGCAACTTCCACCTGGAGATCTTTATTCAGCAGTAGTGTCCTGGGGCTCAGGGACCTGATTCTAGATCAGTGTCTAGAGGCAACTTCCACCTGGAGATCTTTATTCAGCAGTAGTGTCCTGGGGCTCAGGGACCTGATTCTAGATCAGTGTCTAGACTGTGGTGTGGGACACAGACCTGGGATCAAAATACTACTTTTAATCTTTCAGATATTTGGAGAGTTTGGCTCTAGCCTGCCAGGAATGCCAAATGGCGTTTCCCATTTTGGGACTATTCTATTGGTCCATCAAATCAGGCATGCTCAATCAAGCTCAGATAAAGTATTTTTAATGATTCTGAATCGTATTTGAACCCAGGTCTGGTGAGAGATCAGTCAGGAGGATAAAAGTGGATGAACTGATTATGAAAACAAGTCAGAGTTCCACAGGTCCTATTCCCTATATAGTGTATGACTTTGGACCAGGGCCAATAGAGAAACTATTGACAATAGACAATAAAGCAAACAGACACGTATAATTTCTGCAGGCATTTCAGGCCCACCTTTTTCAATAAAACCCAGACATACTGTCAACATCACAGCCAGATCATTAACACAGACATGTAATAATGCATTACCATATATTGTGACCCTTGACCTTTTAAACACACATAGTATAGCGACACGCAGTAAAACAACCATCAAAGTTACAGCAATATTAACCTCGTTCCCAGACTCAAGTGCTACTGAGAGAGTCGGAATGGTGGAAAAGATTACAGCAATATTCTCTCTTTTTCTCTAAAATTCACTCTCCATCCAATCACAGACTGCAGCCTGTTAGTAGAGACTGGAGACGTTAGCTGGTAGACGCGATTTTGTTGCCATTGCATTTTCCCAACGGTTCCCTTTTGTCTTTGTGACCGAGTCCCAAATGCCACCATATATGGGGCCCCGGTTTAAAAGTAGTGCACTACACATGGCGCTATTTGGAACGCTCCCTTTGCATCTCTTCCATCCCAACATGACAGTGCATAACAACAGTCTCTCTCCAACCCAACCGCAGAAAAAAGGGGGGTTTTCACAGGAAGTACATTCCTCTACTGGCTCGTTGGGAGCCCAAGTCTATCTTTCCACCCATGTGTTCTACAGACACCACGACTGCCTCTCAAATTGCACCCTATTCCCTATATGGTGCAGTGCTTTGGACCGGAGCCCTGAGCAAAAGTAGTGCACTATAATAGGGGAAAGAGTGTCATTTGGGACACAAGCCATCTCTAGTTCAAAAGGGTTCAACTCAGTGCTTCAGAAAATAACAAGATACTAGTTGTATAAAAGGTTAAATCGCCCTGATGGATGAGGACACTTTCACAGCTGTCTGTATAACAGTTTACCAACAATATGACCGTTAGTTACAAGTGATGCAGATTTGGTTGCCGAGGACACGCAGGTCCTTACGAAGACCGGAGCTACTGTGAAACACCGGCCTGCTACAGAAGAAAAAGTGATGGACAGAGCAGGAGGGAGGGAGGGAAAGGTGGCAAGCAGATGACAGACCGAAAAAAAGAAGGAGGAGGGGGGATCATCTCATCTCGTGCCAATCAGTGCTGGAGGAAAAGACGACAGGT
>NW_027261118.1:62500-127500 GCF_045791955.1 Oncorhynchus clarkii lewisi
ACACCCATCACTATCAGACATGTTACCAGGTCTACAGGGCACCCATCACTATCAGACATGTTACCAGGTCTACAGGACACCCATCACTATCAGACATGTTACCAGGTCTACAGGACACTCATCACTATAAGACATGTTACCAGGTCTACAAGACAGACAGGACACCCATCACTATCAGACATGTTACCAGGTCTACAGGACACCCATCACTATAAGACATGTTACCAGGTCTACAAGACACTCATCACTATAAGACATGTTACCAGGTCTACAGGACACCCATCACTATCAGACATGTTACCAGGTCTACAGGACAGACAGGACACTCATCACTATCAGACATGTCACCAGGTCTACAGGACAGACAGGACACCCATCACTATCAGACATGTCACCAGGTCTACAGGACAGACAGGACAGACAGGACACCCATCACTACCAGACATGTCACCAGGTCTACAAGACAGACAGGACACTCATCACTATCAGACATGTTACCAGGTCTACAGGACAGACAGGACAGACAGGACACTCATCACTATCAGACATGTCACCAGGTCTACAGGACAGACAGGACACCCATCACTATCAGACATGTCACCAGGTCTACAGGACAGACAGGACACCCATCACTATCAGACATGTTACCAGGTCTACAGGACAGACAGGACAGACAGGACACCCATCACTATCAGACATGTTACCAGGTCTACAGGACACCCATCACTATCAGACATGTTACCAGGTCTACAGGACACTCATCACTATAAGACATGTTACCAGGTCTACAGGACACCCATCACTATCAGACATGTTACCAGGTCTACAGGGCACCCATCACTATCAGACATGTTACCAGGTCTACAGGACACCCATCACTATCAGACATGTCACCAGGTCTACAGGACAGACAGGACACTCATCACTATCAGACATGTTACCAGGTCTACAGGACACTCATCACTATCAGACATGTCACCACGTCTACAGGACAGACAGGACACCCATCACTATCAGACATGTCACCAGGTCTACAGGACAGACAGGACACTCATCACTATCAGACATGTTACCAGGTCTACAGGACACTCATCACTATCAGACATGTTACCAGGTCTACAGGACAGACAGGACAGACAGGACACTCATCACTATCAGACATGTTACCACGTCTACAGGACGGACAGGACAGACAGGACACTCATCACTATCAGACATGTCACCAGGTCTACAGGACACTCATCACTATCAGACATGTTACCAGGTCTACAGGACAGACAGGACAGACAGGACACTCATCACTATCAGACATGTCACCAGGTCTACAGGACACTCATCACTATCAGACATGTTACCAGGTCTACAGGACACCCATCACTATCAGACATGTTACCAGGTCTACAGGGCACCCATCACTATCAGACATGTTACCAGGTCTACAGGACACCCATCACTATCAGACATGTTACCAGGTCTACAGGACAGACAGGACAGACAGGACACCCATCACTATCAGACATGTTACCAGGTCTACAGGACAGACAGTAACTCTCATCTCTTTCTGGACAACAGAAATTACAATATATGTTGGGCTGATCTAGAATCAGATCCCCCCTGTCCAAGTAACCTTACTGATCTAGAATCAGACCCCCCCCCTGTCCAAGTAACCTTACTGATCTAGAATCAGATCCCCCCTGTCCAAGTAACCTTACTGATCTAGAATCAGATCCCCCCCCTGTCCAAGTAACCTTACTGATCTAGAATCAGATCCCCCCTGTCCAAGTAACCTTACTGATCTAGAATCAGACCCCCCTGTCCAAGTAACCTTACTGCTCTAGAATCAGACCCCCCCTGTCCAAGTAACCTTACTGATCTAGAATCAGACCCCCCCCTGTCCAAGTAACCTTACTGATCTAGAATCAGATCCCCCCTGTCCAAGTAACCTTACTGATCTAGAATCAGATCCCCCCTGTCCAAGTAACCTTACTGATCTAGAATCAGATCCCCCCTGTCCAAGTAACCTTACTGATCTAGAATCAGATCCCCCCTGTCCAAGTAACCTTACTGATCTAGAATCAGATCCCCCCTGTCCAAGTAACCTTACTGATCTAGAATCAGACCCCCCCCTGTCCAAGTAACCTTACTGATCTAGAATCAGATCCCCCCTGTCCATGTAACCTTACTGATCCAGAATCAGATCCCCCCTGTCCATGTAAACTTACTGATTTTGATCTAAAAGGCAAAACTGATCCTAAAACTCTTACTATGACAAAATTGAAACATGGTCTCCCATCCGCCCCCCCCATCCTCCCTCCCTCCCCGTCCTCCCTTCCTCCCTCCCAGTCCTCTTTCCCTCCCTCCCTCCCCGTCCTCTTTCCCTCCCTCCCTCCCCGTCCTCCCTCCCTCACCGTCCTCCCTCACTCACCGTCCTCCCTCACTCACCATCCTCCCTTACTCTCCGTCCTCCCTCACTCACCGTCCTCCCTCCCTCACCGTCCTCCCTCCCTCACCGTCCTCCCTCCCTCACCGTCCTCCCATCATTATCTTGTAGCTCACCGATGTGTCGGCAGATCCTGCCCACCAGTTTGCCCTTTCCCAGCTGGGTGACTCGGAGGCTGCAGTCCCAGTGTCCTCCACTGAACAGCAGACGGCCATCGTTGGACACCACCAACACCTGGGTACTGAGATCTACCCCTGGGGCGAAGAGACCGCTGAGGAACCGCTGGGTTCTGCAGGAGGGAGGAGAGAGAGCCAAGAGAGGAGGTTGAGTAAACCTAGTAATCATTTACAATAATGGGCCTTTAACTGAAGGAAAAGAGAGGTTGTTGAAACCAAAATGTTCCTATAGTTGTGTCATGTTGATATAAACAAATGGTGATTTGTCCTTTAACATTTTCTAGCAGAAATATGTTGTTTATCAATGAAAAGGAACTCAAGTGTTTCCCATTCAGACTAATCTCAATAAGACACATGTTTATAGGGCCAGAGCAGTTCTAACGCTCCAACCTCATAAAACGCAGACTTCTCCATCCATTTCAACTTGTGCTTTGAAGTCACATGAATAAAAGCATGCAGCTGAGCTGGGGACCAGATGGAATGGCTACACACTACACAGTGTGAGTCCCAAATGGAACACTGTGCCCTATTTAGCTCACTCCTTTTGAGTCCATAGGGTCCTGTAGGGCACTATATAGGGGATAGGGTGCCATTTGGGATGCAGAACACTGTGTGTGGTGGGGTCCTCCTTATCCTTCTCTCGGTGTTTAGAGTGGGATTTACTTTTTGTTGTCATTTCTTGGCAGGCATTCTGTAGGGCCACTAACTTACTTGGGATTGGCCACGGTGGGGTCCTTGGTGAAGGTGAAGTAGTTGGCGATGTTCTTATCGTAAGGCAGCCAGCTGTGGGTCCCAATCAGGCCGTCAGAACTCACTGTCACCTACAGGGTAGGAAGAGAGCAGGGAGGGAGACAGTCAAAAGAAGCCCCATACTGCACTAGGGTTAAACAATTCTGGTAACTTTCCCCCCAAAATTCCTGGGTTTCCCAGAAGTCCTGGTAAGAGCATTCCCAGACTCCTCATTCCCAGACTCCTCCTCATTCCAGGAGTCTACCAACTGGGATTTCTGGTTGACCTAAGAAAGTTACCGGACTTGTGCAGCACCTCTGTATCTCTTCAACCAAGCAGAAAGGTCCAACACATCTGTGTCTCTTCAACCAAGCAGAAAGGTCCAACACCACTGTATCTCTTCAACCAAGCAGAAAGGTCCAACACCTCTGTATCTCTTCAACCAAGCAGAAAGGTCCAACACCTCTGTATCTCTTCAACCAAGCAGAAAGGTCCAACACCTCTGTATCTCTTCAACCAAGCAGAAAGGTCCAACACCTCTGTGTCTCTTCAACCAAGCAGAAAGGTCCAAAACCTTTAGCACACCTTGTTTCATGTGAATGTGTTGTTTCATGTAGCTGTGTTGTGTGTGAATGTGTTGTTTCATGTGAATGTGTTGTTTCATGTAGCTGTGTTGTGTGTGAATGTGTTGTTTCATGTGAATGTGTTGTTTCATGTAGCTGTGTTGTGTGTGAATGTGTTTCATGTAGTTGTGTGTGAATGTGCTGTTTCATGTAGCTGTGTTGAGTGTGAATGGGTTTCATGTAGCTGTGTGTGAATGTGCTTTTTCATGTAGCTGTGTTGTGTGTGAGAGAGGCTGGTGTCAGTGAGGTGTCCCTTCTCTAGTTTGTCTGTTTGTGTGTGTGTGTGTGTGTGTGTGTGTGTGTGTGTGTGTGTGTGTGTGTGTGTGTAATAACTTAGTGCGAATACAGTATTTGTCCTATTTCACACATTAACAAGTGTGTATTAATACCATGTGTGAATTGGAAAAGTGTTTTTTGCAGATCCCCAGTCCCCCTGAGACACCCTGGGAGAGGGAGGTCACGGCCAGCGGCAGCCATTATCAACGGAGACTGTCGTGGAAATTCACTACTGAGAGAGGTTTAGTCATTTCTTCAAACAATCATCTTGATTTAATATTGATTAACTACTGCAAATAAGAAGGCTGGTCGACCAACACTCCAACCGCTAGGCTACCTGCTGCCTGTGTGTGTGTGTGTGTGTGTGTGTGTGTGTGTGTGTGTGTGTGTGTGTTCTCACCAGTACGTCAGAGCCCTGGATGATAAAGGAGCGGTTCTGGTTCCTGGGAACCACCGCCTGGACCAGAGGTCGCCCATCACACACCACCTAGGAGCACACACACACACCACACATACACACACACACACACCACACACACACACACACACACACACAACACACACAATCAACATTTGAATACTGAAGTGGTCATTGTAATTTTAAATGTAGGGGATATAATATAGACTACTAGAGAAACGTTATGTTTCTAATGAAATATAGGAGAATGATTCCTCTCTTTACCTCCTTAAAAGGGCGTAGTTTGTCGAGCTGTTCAAACAGGTTGGGGGGTAGAGTGTCCATGCGGGCCTGCCTCCTAAATGCATTCTCTGAAGACATACGAGGAGGGTGTGGCTCCTAACAAGAAAGAAAGAATGAAAGAAAGAAAGGAGCACACTGAGTCAGTCAATGTCCCACTGAGATACTAGCTATAGCCAGACACCCAGACAGCTAGCTACAGACACCCAGACAGCTAGCTATAGACACCCAGACAGCTAGCTACAGACACCCAGCTACAGACATCCAGACAGCTAGCTACAGACAGCTAGCTACAGACAGACACCCAGACAGCTAGCTATAGACACCCAGACAGCTAGCTACAGACACCCAGCTACAGACATCCAGACAGCTAGCTACAGACAGCTAGCTACAGACAGAAACCCAGACAGCTAGCTACAGACACCCAGACAGTTAGCTACAGACAGCTAGCTACAGACAGACACCCAGACAGCTAGCTACAGACACCCAGACAGCTAGCTACAGACAGACACCCAGACAGCTAGCTGCAGACAGACACCCAGACAACTAGCTACAGACACCCAGACAACTAGCTACAGACAGACACCCAGACAGCTAGCTACAGACAGACACCCAGACAGCTAGCTACAGACACCCAGACAACTAGCTACAGTCAGACACCCAGACAGGGAGCTACAGACACCCAGACAGGGAGCTACAGACACCAGACATGGAACCCAGCGGTTCCTCAGCGGTCTCTTCGCCCCAGGGGTAGATCTCAGTACCCAGGTGTTGGTGGTGTCCAACGACAGACACCCAGACAGCTAGCTACAGACAGCTAGCTACAGACAGACACCCAGACAGGGAGCTACAGACACCCATACAGCTAGCTACAGACAACTAGCTACAGACAGACACCCAGACAACTAGCTACAGTCAGACACCCAGACAGGGAGCTACAGACACCAGACATGGAACCCAGCGGTTCCTCAGCGGTCTCTTCGCCCCAGGGGTAGATCTCAGTACCCAGGTGTTGGTGGTGTCCAACGACAGACACCCAGACAGCTAGCTACAGACAGCTAGCTACAGACAGACACCCAGACAGGGAGCTACAGACACCCATACAGCTAGCTACAGACAACTAGCTACAAACAGACACCCAGACAGCTAGCTACAGACAGACTCCCAGACAGCTAGCTACAGACACCCAGACAGCTAGCTACAGACACCCAGACAGCTAGCTACAGACGCTAGCTACAGACACCCAGACAGGGAGCTACAGACACCCATACAGCTAGCTACAGACACCCAGACAGCTAGCTACAGACAGCTAGCTACAGACAGACACACAGACAGGGAGCTACAGACACCCAGACAGCTAGCTACAGACACCCAGACAGCTAGCTACAGACAGACACCCAGACAGGGAGCTACAGACACCCAGACAGGGAGCTACAGACAGACAGACACCCAGACAGCTAGCTACAGACAGACACCCAGACAGGGAGCTACAGACACCCAGACAGGAAGCTACAGACAGACACCCAGACAGCTAGCTACAGACAGCTAGCTACAGACAGACACCCAGACAGGGAGCTACAGACACACAGGCAGCTAGCTACAGCCAGACACCCAGACAGCTAGCTACAGACAGACACCCAGGCAGGGAGCTACAGACAGACACCCAGGCAGGGAGCTACAGACAGACACCGAGACAGGGAGCAACAGACAGACACCCAGACAGGGAGCTACAGACAGACACCCAGGCAGGGAGCTACAGACAGACACCCAGGCAGGAAGCTACAGACAGACACCCAGGCAGGAAGCTACAGACAGACACCCAGGCAGGGAGCTACAGACACCCAGACACTGATAAACAGTGTCCTTCAGTCAAACACACACACACTCTACTCTCCAGACTCAATACAACCATTCCCTCTGGTTTATGGAGTGAGACTCTACATTGAGGGAGTGTTTAACAAATCAAGCAGGACTGTAAATGTAATGTGACAGGGGTCAGACCTTGAGAGAGAGACACACACACACACACACACACACACACACACACACCTTGAGTAGTTGACAGGGCGTCTGTCCAAAGTTACTGATGATGCCCTCCAGGGCCTTGCGCTCCGTCTCATTGGCTATGGCGTCCAGATCCACCGCACCTACACAAAATAACAGAATATAATAAATAGAACACAACAGACCAACAGAATGGAACAGAACAGACCACAACAGACCAACAGAATGGAACAGAACAGAATAGAACAGACCAGAATAGAACAGACCAGAATAGAACAGAACAGACCACAAAAGAACAACAGAACAGACCAGAATAGGACAGAACAGATCAGAATGGAACAGAACAGACCAGAATATAACAGAACAGAACAGACCAGAATAGAACAGACCAGAAAAGAACAACAGAACAGACCAGAATAGGACAGAACAGACCAGAATAGGACAGAACAGACCAGAAAAGAACAATAGAACAGACCAGAATGGGACAGAACAGATCAGAATGGAACAGAACAGACCAGAATAGAACAGAACAGAACAGAACAGAAAAGAACAGACCAGAAAAGAACAGACCAGAAAAGAACAACAGAATGGAACAGAACAGACCACAACAGACCAGAATACAACAGACCAGAATAGAACAGAACAGAACAGAACAGAACAGACCAGAATAGGACAGAACAGACCAGAAAAGAACAACAGAACAGACCAGAATAGGACAGAACAGACCAGAATGGAACAGAACAGACCAGATTAGGACAGACCAGAATAGAACAGACCAGAATAGGACAGACCAGAATAGGACAGACCAGAATAGGACAGACCAGAATAGGACAGACCAGATTAGGACAGACCAGAATAGGACAGACCAGAATAGGACAGACCAGAACAGACCAGAATAGAACAGACCAGAATAGGACAGAACAGAATAGGACAGACCAGAATAGGACAGACCAGAATAGGACAGACCAGAATAGGACAGACCAGAATAGGACAGACCAGACCAGAATAGAACAGACCAGAATAGAACACAACAGAATAGAACAGACCAGAATAGGACAGACCAGACCAGAACAGACCAGAATAGGACAGACCAGAATAGAACAGACCAGAATAGAACACAACAGAATAGAACAGACCAGAATAGGACAGACCAGACCAGAACAGACCAGAATAGGACAGACCAGAATAGGACAGACCAGAATAGAACAGACCAGAATAGAACACAACATAATAGAACAGACCAGAATAGAACAGACCAGAATAGGACAGACCAGAACAGACCAGAATAGAACAGACCAGAACAGAACAGACCAGAATAGGACAGACCAGACCAGAACAGACCAGAATAGGACAGACCAGAATAGAACAGACCAGAATAGAACACAACAGAATAGAACAGACCAGAATAGGACAGACCAGACCAGTACAGAATAGGACAGACCAGAATAGAACAGACCAGAATAGAACACAACAGAATAGGACAGACCAGACCAGAACAGACCAGAATAGGACAGACCAGAACAGAACAGAATAGAACAGACCAGAACAGAACAGAACAGACCAGAATAGGACAGACCAGAATAGGACAGACCAGAATAGGACAGACCAGAACAGGATACAACAGAATAGAACAGAACTCTAATGATATGGAAATGTACCTAGTATACATTGTGGTGTCTGAGTGAGGATGGAGGGAAGAGCTCTCTCACCCACTCCTACTCCTCATATCACATTGGGCGAGAGAGTCTCTAATTGTACCCTTTTCCCTATATAGTGCACTACTTTAGACTAGGAGCCATAGGGATTTGGTCCAAAGTAGTGACCTACAGTATATAGAGAATAGGGTGTCATTCGGGACTCAGCCCTTCTCTCTCCTTACCTTCATAGGTGCAGTAGTAGAAGACATTGAGAGCCTCCACCGCCTCCTCCCCTCTCTGCTTGCAGCCAAAGATCAGGTCAATCCACTCATGGAGGTGAGAGGAAACGTGTTCACACTCCTGCACCATATTGGGGGACAAATGCATTTGTACAAGGAAATGTATTTGATTACTTGATTAAAATGTGTCCAATCAGAGAGTGTAGCATGGCTGTGGGGGTTGCACCAGCGTTTCCCATAGATTATTTTTCCCAGGTGGAAGGCCTCACCAGAGCTTTCCTGTGTTTCCTGATGAAGTCTTCTCTAGACAAGGCCCATTGTGGTAACAGAACATCAGTCACATTGTTCTGGGTCATCTGCAGACTGCCCAGGTCAAACCCTGCAGTAAACACACACACAGAGACAGTCAATCCTTCCTCAGCTACGTAAACAGAGTGTCCAACAGTTGGTAGGGTGTGAGGCTCTATGAAACACTACGATAGGCCATGTTTCTGCGGTGTTGATATACTGTGTAAGGAATGACTTGTGAATAGGAATTAACATAACATCGTTGCATTCCACTTAGGATGATTTCATAAATCTACTCAGATTATAGAGAACTCTGGTTTGACAGTTCCCAGAGCGCACTTTGACACTCCAGAGTGAGTTCGCTAACACAGCCTTAGTCTTCCTCATGTGAAGGGAACACAGCCTTAGTCTTCCTCATGTGAAGGGAACACAGCCTTAGTCTTCCTCATGTGACGGGAACACAGCCCTAGTCTTCCTCATGTGAAGGGAACACAGCCTTAGTCTTCCTCATGTGAAGGGAACACAGCCTTAGTCTTCCTCATGTGAAGGGAACACAGCCTTAGTCTTCCTCATGTGAAGGGAACACAGCCTTAGTCTTCCTCATGTGAAGGGAACACAGCCCTAGTATTCCTCATGTGAAGGGAACACAGCCTTAGTCTTCCTCATGTGAAGGGAACACAGCCTTAGTCTTCCTCATGTGAAGGGAACACAGCCTTAGTCTTCCTCATGTGAAGGGAACACAGCCTTAGTCTTCCTCATGTGAAGGGAACACAGCCTTAGTCTTCCTCATGTGAAGGGAACACAGCCTTAGTCTTCCTCATGTGAAGGGAACACAGCCTTAGTCTTCCTCATGTGAAGGGAACACAGCCTTAGTCTTCCTCATGTGAAGGGAACACAGCCCTAGTCTTCCTCATGTGAAGGGAACACAGCCCTAGTCTTCCTCATGTGAAGGGAACACAGCCTTAGTCCTCCTCATGTGAAGGGAACACAGCCTTAGTATTCCTCATGTGAAAGGAACACAGCCTTAGTATTCCTCATGTGAAGGGAACACAGCCTTAGTCTTCCTCATGTGAAGGGAACACAGCCTTAGTCTTCCTCATGTGAAGGGAACACAGCCTTAGTATTCCTCATGTGAAGGGAACACAGCCTTAGTATTCCTCATGTGAAGGGAACACAGCCTTAGTATTCCTCATGTGAAGGGAACACAGCCTTAGTCTTCCTCATGTGAAGGGAACACAGCCTTAGTATTCCTCATGTGAAGGGAACACAGCCTTAGTATTCCTCATGTGAAGGGAACACAGCCTTAGTCTTCCTCATGTGAAGGGAACACAGCCTTAGTCTTCCTCATGTGAAGGGAACACAGCCTTAGTCTTCCTCATGTGAAGGGAACACAGCCTTAGTCTTCCTCATGTGAAGGGAACACAGCCCTAGTCTTCCTCATGTGAAGGGAACACAGCCTTAGTCTTCCTCATGTGAATGGAACACAGCCCTAGTCTTCCTCATGTGAAGGGAACACAGCCCTAGTCTTCCTCATGTGAAGGGAACACAGCCCTAGTCTTCCTCATGTGAAGGGAACACAGCCTTAGTCCTCCTCATGTGAAGGGAACACAGCCTTAGTATTCCTCATGTGAAAGGAACACAGCCTTAGTATTCCTCATGTGAAGGGAACACAGCCTTAGTCTTCCTCATGTGAAGGGAACACAGCCTTAGTCTTCCTCATGTGAAGGGAACACAGCCTTAGTATTCCTCATGTGAAGGGAACACAGCCTTAGTATTCCTCATGTGAAGGGAACACAGCCTTAGTATTCCTCATGTGAAGGGAACACAGCCTTAGTCTTCCTCATGTGAAGGGAACACAGCCTTAGTATTCCTCATGTGAAGGGAACACAGCCTTAGTATTCCTCATGTGAAGGGAACACAGCCTTAGTCTTCCTCATGTGAAGGGAACACAGCCTTAGTCTTCCTCATGTGAAGGGAACACAGCCTTAGTCTTCCTCATGTGAAGGGAACACAGCCTTAGTCTTCCTCATGTGAAGGGAACACAGCCCTAGTCTTCCTCATGTGAAGGGAACACAGCCTTAGTCTTCCTCATGTGAAAGGAACACAGCCCTAGTCTTCCTCATGTGAAGGGAACACAGCCTTAGCCTTCCTCATGTGAAGGGAACACAGCCCTAGTCTTCCTCATGTGAAGGGAACACAGCCTTAGTCTTCCTCATGTGAAGGGAACACAGCCCTAGTCTTCCTCATGTGAAGGGAACACAGCCCTAGTCTTCCTCATGTGAAGGGAACACAGCCCTAGTGCTACTCACCGTTGATGTTCTGCAGGAACTCTGGAAAGTAGAAGAACTCCGGGATGAGCTCCTTGACGTCAGCGGGACTCTCCATGCGAGCCTGCCAGGCTGCCGCTACAGAGTGGAACTGACGGTCTGCACAGTCAAACCTGCAACACACACGGCCAGGTACCACACTGTTCAAATGTAACACGGCCAGGTACCACACTGTTCAAATGTAACACACACGGCCAGGAACCACACTGTTCAAATGTAACACGGCCAGGTACCACACTGTTCAAATGTAACACACACGGCCAGGTACCACACTGTTCAAATGTAACACACACGGCCAGGTACCACACTGTTCAAATGTAACACGGCCAGGTACCACACTGTTCAAATGTAACACACACGGCCAGGTACCACACTGTTCAAATGTAACACACACGGCCAGGTACCACACTGTTCAAATGTAACACACACGGCCAGGTACCACACTGTTCAAATGTAACACACACGGCCAGGTACCACACTGTTCAAATGTAACACACACGGCCAGGAACCACACTGTTCAAATGTAACACGGCCAGGTGCCACACTGTTCAAATGTAACACGGCCAGGTACCACACTGTTCAAATGTAACACACACGGCCAGGTACCACACTGTTCAAATGTAACACACACGGCCAGGTGCCACACTGTTCAAATGTAACACACACGGCCAGGTACCACACTGTTCAAATGTAACACGGCCAGGTACCACACTGTTCAAATGTAACACATACGGCCAGGTACCACACTGTTCAAATGTAACACACACGGCCAGGTACCACACTGTTCAAATGTAACACGGCCAGGTACCACACTGTTCAAATGTAACACACACGGCCAGGTACCACACTGTTCAAATGTAACACACACGGCCAGGTGCCACACTGTTCAAATGCAACACACACGGCCAGGTACCACACTGTTCAAATGTAACACACACGGCCAGGTACCACACTGTTCAAATGTAACACACACGGCCAGGTGCCACACTGTTCAAATGTAACACACACGGCCAGGTACCACACTGTTCAAATGTAACACGGCCAGGTACCACACTGGTCAAATGTAACACACACGGCCAGGAACCACACTGTTCAAATGTAACACGGCCAGGTACCACACTGTTCAAATGTAACACACACGGCCAGGAACCACACTGTTCAAATGTAACACACACGGCCAGGAACCACACTGTTCAAATGTAACACACACGGCCAGGAACCACACTGTTCAAATGAAACACACACGGCCAGGAACCACACTGTTCAAATGTAACACGGCCAGGTACCACACTGTTCAAATGTAACACGGCCAGGTACCACACTGTTCAAATGTAACACGGCCAGGAACCACACTGTTCAAATGTAACACACACGGCCAGGAACCACACTGTTCAAATGTAACACACACGGCCAGGAACCACACTGTTCAAATGTAACACACACGGCCAGGTACCACACTGTTCAAATGTAACACACACGGCCAGGTACCACACTGTTCAAATGTAACACACACGGCCAGATACCACACTGTTCAAATGTAACACAGCCAGGAACCACACTGTAATACGTTACTCCGTCATACAACTTCAAACACCACCACACCCCCTTCCACAGCTCCATACACTACCCTGATACACACTTGTGTCTTCAAACAACCCCATATACACACACCCCTGCTGTACCTACAGCTGGATGTGGAGGGTAGTGGAGGTTACTGTACCTACAGCTGGATGAGGAGGGTAGTGGAGGGTTACTGTACCTACAGCTGGATGAGGAGGGTAGTGAAGGGTTACTGTACCTGCCACTCTGCAGCTGGATGTGGAGGGTAGTGAAGGGTTACTGTACCTACAGCTGGATGAGGAGGGTAGTGGAGGGTTACTGTATCTGCCACTCTGCAGCTGGATGAGGAGGGTAGTGAAGGGTTACTGTACCTACAGCTGGATGTGGAGGGTAGTGAAGGGTTACTGTACCTACAGCTGGATGAGGAGGGTAGTGAAGGGTTACTGTACCTACAGCTGGATGAGGAGGGTAGTGGAGGGTTACTGTACCTATAGCTGGATGAGGAGGGTAGTGAAGGGTTACTGTACCTACAGCTGGATGAGGAGGGTAGTGGAGGGTTACTGTACCTGCCACTCTGCAGCTGGATGAGGAGGGTAGTGAAGGGTTACTGTACCTACAGCTGGATGAGGAGGGTAGTGGAGGGTTACTGTACCTGCCACTCTGCAGCTGGATGAGGAGGGTAGTGAAGGGTTACTGTACCTACAGCTGGATGTGGAGGGTAGTGGAGGGTTACTGTACCTGCCACTCTGCAGCTGGATGAGGAGGGTAGTGAAGGGTTACTGTACCTACAGCTGGATGAGGAGGGTAGTGAAGGGTTACTGTACCTACAGCTGGATGAGGAGGGTAGTGGAGGGTTACTGTACCTGCCACTCTGCAGCTGGATGAGGAGGGTAGTGAAGGGTTACTGTACCTACAGCTGGATGAGGAGGGTAGTGAAGGGTTACTGTACCTACAGCTGGATGAGGAGGGTAGTGAAGGGTTACTGTACCTGCCACTCTGCAGCTGGATGAGGAGGGTAGTGGAGGGTTACTGTACCTGCCACTCTGCAGCTGGATGAGGAGGGTAGTGGAGGGTTACTGTACCTACAGCTGGATGAGGAGGGTAGTGGAGGTTTACTGTACATACAGCTGGATGAGGAGGGTAGTGGAGGGTTACTGTACCTGCCACTCTGCAGCTGGATGTGGAGGGTAGTGGAGAGTTACTGTACCTACAGCTGGATGAGGAGGGTAGTGAAGGGTTACTGTACCTACAGCTGGATGTGGAGGGTAGTGAAGGGTTACTGTACCTACAGCTGGATGAGGAGGGTAGTGAAGGGTTACTGTACCTACAGCTGGATGAGGAGGGTAGTGGAGGGTTACTGTACCTATAGCTGGATGAGGAGGGTAGTGAAGGGTTACTGTACCTACAGCTGGATGAGGAGGGTAGTGGAGGGTTACTGTACCTGCCACTCTGCAGCTGGATGAGGAGGGTAGTGAAGGGTTACTGTACCTACAGCTGGATGAGGAGGGTAGTGGAGGGTTACTGTACCTGCCACTCTGCAGCTGGATGAGGAGGGTAGTGAAGGGTTACTGTACCTACAGCTGGATGTGGAGGGTAGTGGAGGGTTACTGTACCTGCCACTCTGCAGCTGGATGAGGAGGGTAGTGAAGGGTTACTGTACCTACAGCTGGATGAGGAGGGTAGTGAAGGGTTACTGTACCTACAGCTGGATGAGGAGGGTAGTGGAGGGTTACTGTACCTGCCACTCTGCAGCTGGATGAGGAGGGTAGTGAAGGGTTACTGTACCTACAGCTGGATGAGGAGGGTAGTGAAGGGTTACTGTACCTACAGCTGGATGAGGAGGGTAGTGAAGGGTTACTGTACCTGCCACTCTGCAGCTGGATGAGGAGGGTAGTGGAGGGTTACTGTACCTGCCACTCTGCAGCTGGATGAGGAGGGTAGTGGAGGGTTACTGTACCTACAGCTGGATGAGGAGGGTAGTGGAGGTTTACTGTACATACAGCTGGATGAGGAGGGTAGTGGAGGGTTACTGTACCTGCCACTCTGCAGCTGGATGTGGAGGGTAGTGGAGAGTTACTGTACCTACAGCTGGATGAGGAGGGTAGTGAAGGGTTACTGTACCTACAGCTGGATGAGGAGGGTAGTGAAGGGTTACTGTACCTACAGCTGGATGAGGAGGGTAGTGGAGGGTTACTGTACCTACAGCTGGATGAGGAGGGTAGTGAAGGGTTACTGTACCTACAGCTGGATGTGGAGGGTAGTGAAGGGTTACTGTACCTACAGCTGGATGAGGAGGGTAGTGGAGGGTTACTGTACCTACAGCTGGATGAGGAGGGTAGTGAAGGGTTACTGTACCTACAGCTGGATGAGGAGGGTAGTGGAGGGTTACTGTACCTACAGCTGGATGAGGAGGGTAGTGGAGGGTTACTGTACCTACAGCTGGATGTGGAGGGTAGTGAAGGGTTACTGTACCTACAGCTGGATGAGGAGGGTAGTGAAGGGTTACTGTACCTACAGCTGGATGAGGAGGGTAGTGAAGGGTTACTGTACCTACAGCTGGATGTGGAGGGTAGTGAAGGGTTACTGTACCTACAGCTGGATGAGGAGGGTAGTGGAGGGTTACTGTACCTACAGCTGGATGAGGAGGGTAGTGAAGGGTTACTGTACCTACAGCTGGATGAGGAGGGTAGTGGAGGGTTACTGTACCTACAGCTGGATGAGGAGGGTAGTGGAGGGTTACTGTACCTACAGCTGGATGTGGAGGGTAGTGAAGGGTTACTGTACCTACAGCTGGATGAGGAGGGTAGTGAAGGGTTACTGTACCTACAGCTGGATGAGGAGGGTAGTGAAGGGTTACTGTACCTACAGCTGGATGTGGAGGGTAGTGAAGGGTTACTGTACCTACAGCTGGATGAGGAGGGTAGTGAAGGGTTACTGTACCTACAGCTGGATGAGGAGGGTAGTGAAGGGTTACTGTACCTGCCACTCTGCAGCTGGATGAGGAGGGTAGTGGAGGGTTACTGTACCTGCCACTCTGCAGCTGGATGAGGAGGGTAGTGGAGGGTTACTGTACCTACAGCTGGATGTACCTACAGCTGGATGAGGAGGGTAGTGGAGGGTTACTGTACATACAGCTGGATGAGGAGGGTAGTGGAGGGTTACTGTACCTACAGCTGGATGAGGAGGGTAGTGGAGGGTTACTGTACCTGCCACTCTGCAGCTGGATGTGGAGGGTAGTGGAGGGTTACTGTACCTACAGCTGGATGAGGAGGGTAGTGAAGGGTTACTGTACCTACAGCTGGATGAGGAGGGTAGTGAAGGGTTACTGTACCTACAGCTGGATGAGGAGGGTAGTGGAGGGTTACTGTACCTACAGCTGGATGAGGAGGGTAGTGAAGGGTTACTGTACCTACAGCTGGATGTGGAGGGTAGTGAAGGGTTACTGTACCTACAGCTGGATGAGGAGGGTAGTGGAGGGTTACTGTACCTACAGCTGGATGAGGAGGGTAGTGAAGGGTTACTGTACCTACAGCTGGATGAGGAGGGTAGTGGAGGGTTACTGTACCTACAGCTGGATGAGGAGGGTAGTGGAGGGTTACTGTACCTACAGCTGGATGAGGAGGGTAGTGGAGGGTTACTGTACCTACAGCTGGATGTGGAGGGTAGTGAAGGGTTACTGTACCTACAGCTGGATGAGGAGGGTAGTGAAGGGTTACTGTACCTACAGCTGGATGAGGAGGGTAGTGAAGGGTTACTGTACCTACAGCTGGATGTGGAGGGTAGTGGAGGGTTACTGTACCTACAGCTGGATGAGGAGGGTAGTGGAGGGTTACTGTACCTACAGCTGGATGTGGAGGGTAGTGGAGGGTTACTGTACCTACAGCTGGATGAGGAGGGTAGTGAAGGGTTACTGTACCTACAGCTGGATGTGGAGGGTAGTGGAGGGTTACTGTACCTGCCACTCTGCAGCTGGATGTGGAGGGTAGTGAAGGGCTCCATACGGATCATGTAGTGCATGACTCCTGCAGCGTTAGAGTAGTGTGTTCCATAGTGGAACTTATCTATGGTGCCCGTTGAGTCCTCAAAGCTCTCATACCTGATCAGACAAGACACAATGATTCAAATGGTACCCTGCATTAACAGGAACAATAATGAATTCAACATGAAACACAGGCAGTAACACAGTGTATTTGTGGAGCACGTAGGCTGTGTATAATACTGGTCATTATAAAACAGACTGAATTCAGATCACACAACACATATATTAGGATGAGCTTGGTGTTTAAACAGAACTGGAGATGATCTGGTCTGCGTCCCAAAGCATCATCTTCCCTACATAGTGGATCTACTTTTGACCAGAGCCACCTATTCCCTGGTTATAAATAGTGACCTAGTGCACATAGGAAACAGGGTGACATTTGGGACAAAGCCCTGGAGTTCTCTGTGCGAGGTCACTGCAGTACTCACTTCTCCCTGACGTTCTGTGCGTGGCGGGGGTTGACTACTCCCATGGGTTTGGACAGGTCTCTGAACACGGCTGGGTTCTCCAGGTCCAGATCTGGAGAGGTGTAGTCACTCAGCACCCATGGGAACTGGACCCAACCCAACCCAGGGACACCCTTAGATTAGACTGGACTACAGCATGAATGCTGTTCGCTCATTTGTTCCTGCATTCATGATTCATTTGTTTTTTTATTCTTATGTTCATTCATTCATTCATAGATTCAATGATTCATTTGTTTGTTGATTCTTCTGTTCATTCATTCATTCATTCATAGATTCAATGATTCATTCATTTGTTGATTATTCTGTTAATTGATTATTCTGTTTATTCATTTCATTCATCCCTCCCTCCCTGGTTTACGGGACAGGGACTTACCACAGGGTACTGAGACAGGTCGTTGTAGGTACGTCCAGAGATGGTGTTCAGTTGCATCAGATATTCAAAGTTGGAAATCTCTCTGCATACCCATCTCTATTGACAAAACACAAACAGTTAGCTTCCTCTCTGCATACCCATCTCTATTGACAAACACAAACAGTTAGCTTCCTCTCTGCATACCCATCTCTATTGACAAACACAAACAGTTAGCTTCCTCTCTGCATACCCATCTCTAATGACAAACACAAACAGTTAGCTTCCTCTCTGCATACCCATCTCTAATGACAAACACAAACAGTTAGCTTCCTCTCTGCATACCCATCTCTAATGACAAACACAAACAGTTAGCTTCCTCTCTGCATACCCATCTCTAATGACAAACACAAACAGTTAGCTTCCTCTTAGTTTAGTTGACATGTTTGACATCATCATCTGAGACTCAATCATTAAGATGTTACTGAGGCAGTAGGCTGAGGCAGTAGGCTGAGGCAGTAGGCTGAGGTAGTAGGCTGAGGCAGTAGGCTGAGGCAGTAGGCTGAGGCAGTAGGCTGAGGTAGTAGGCTGAGGCAGTAGGCTGAGGTAGTAGGCTGAGGCAGTAGGCTGAGGCAGTAGGCTGAGGCAGTAGGCTGAGGCAGTAGGTCCTTACTGAATCAATAGTTATCTGTGTAACACACAGGTTGCATCCCAAACTGCACCCTACTCCCTACATAGTGCACTGCTTTTGACCAGAGCCCTATGGGCCCTACATAGGGAATAGAGTCCCATTTGCGATGCAGACAGTTATGAGCTGTACCTGTGTGAGTCCAGAAGCCTTGAGGAGCTCCTGAGGAGAGCGGGAGCCGAAATAGAAGAGGTTGGGGGGCCGCAGCCCCAGGATCCTAGAGTACACCATGTTCCTCACCTGGGGAGGGAGGTCGGGGTCAGGTTATACATGTCTCATACACTGGTCCTTTTCATATCACTTCGCATTATCATTAGTGTCAAATAATGATACAATTCCACATCTTTTACAGGTATTGGGATCAACACTGTGGTACAAAGACAGTGGTGGCTGGTGCCACGTTAAATCGGAGGACGTGGCTCGGCTGGAAACGGCATGGTATCAGCCACAACAAAGGCATGGTTTCCTTGTGTTTGATATTCCAGCCATTACTGGGAGCATCTTCCCCTCATTAGCCTTCACTGTACTAAGCCCTCAGGCCCTTGAATCTAGCAGTTAGACTAGAGACACACCTTCTTCTTGAAGTTGATGAAGTAGTGTGACTGGTCGATGAAGAACAGCTCCACAGCAGAGCGACGCAGGTTGTAGCGTCTCAGGTGCACCTCTCTCAGCTGAGACAGGGGCCGCTTGAAATCAAAACCAATTCCTGGATAGATAGAAGTTTGTCAACAACAACTCTTTCAGATTCAATTGTATCATGATGTCAGCAGTGACTGTTCTTTACTGTGACTGGGGAATGATGCATACACAAAGACAGATCCTCTGGTCAGATGAAGCCTGGGTCTGGACTAAGAAGCCTGCTGAATGGAGAATCTCCATTGATATAGCTTTACGGTCTCAAGACTAGATTTAATCTGTGTCTGGGAAACTGCCCCATAGTGTTCATTGCCAGACGTCTTTATGTCCTCACCCTCTTCCGTCTCCTCCTTCTCGCTGCTGGCGTCGTAGAAGTACAGGTGATGTGTGGTGACCTCCAGTCGTCCCGGAATCACCGCCACGATGGTGATGAGTTCACAGTCCTCTGACAGAACCAGCTTCTCCTTCTGACTGTCGTCCTCCCCCTCCACCCTGAGGAACCGTTAGAGAAAAGACATGTATCAGATGAATATTTCACCACTAGCATTTCTGATTCAACTAACCAAGGGCTTGCTGATTATTTTACTAGTTGGTGCTGAGGTTGATATGTGGAGTGGGTAGGGGGGTGGAGATCAAGTCACTCACTTATTGTCCAGAAAGACAATGTCCTCTTCTCCTAACTGGTCATCCTCCATGTCACTCACTTTGGCCTCCTTGGCAACAGCCAATGGGAGGGGTTCTGAACTGCGAGGACTATCAGCTCCTGATGTGGAGAGATGCAGACAGACAATACATTCTACTGAACCTGAGCACACTCTCACAGACCTATATTACATGAGCACACTCTCACAGACCTATATTACCTGAGTACACTCTCACAGACCTATATTACCTGAGCACAGTCTCACAGACCTATATTACCTGAGCACAGTCTCACAGACCTATATTACCTGAGCACACTCTCACAGACCTATATTACCTGAGCACAGTCTCACAGACCTATATTACCTGAGCACACTCTCACAGACCTATATTACCTGAGCACACTCTCACAGACCTATATTACCTGAGCACAGTCTCACAGACCTATATTACCTGAGCACACTCTCACAGACCTATATTACCTGAGCACACTCTCACAGACTTATATTACCTGAGCACAGTCTCACAGACCTATATTACCTGAGCACACTCTCACAGACCTATATTACCTGAGCAGAGATTCAGGATGATACCTCTTTTTTTTCTTCTGATGTTGTGAAGCTTAATGCCAAATGAATTCCCCAATCTTAGGAAAATAAAGGTCTTCTAATCTAATGTTACCTGAACACAGATTTTTAAAACACATGTTCAAAACACAGCAGTGCCCGGTGCTAACCTGCACACGAAAACAGATCACCTACCAATTTAGATTGGTAACTTGCTTCTGCCCAACAAAAGCAATTCACTGAAATCTGTTAGACATGGCTACGACGTCATAACTGGGCAAAGAACATAAAGTCCTAACATGCGATGTATAGTTGTCCTCTCATAAGGCGTACGTACCCATGTTGTCTCTGAAGGCGCTGGCTTCCTGGTGAGTGTCGTACTGGTAGTTAGGCACTAGTTTCAGACGCATCTTAGAGTACGTCTCCGCGCTGGACAACTTCCATTTCACCTCTAGTGGGACTCTGAGGTACAAATCACAGTAGATTCCAGTCAGGCACAAAGCACCACAACAAAGCTTACAATGCTAGTGATGACATTAGTAGTCGAGTCCATCTGGTGCAGGGCAAAGCTCCCATTATATGTTGATCTAGGGTCAGTTTTGCACTTTAACCCCTAATGGTTAAAGGAGTTGTTCACTATTTTACAACATGATGTTAGATGGTTCCTCACCTTGAAAGTAGCCTATGAGCCAGGAGAAACAGTCATTAGAAACCTAAGCTAACTTTAGCAACTGCTAGCTAAAAATCAATGGAAGTGATGGGGGGTGAGCATGTTTATTTTTTACGTGGCCAAATCCTCTTAAAGTAACTCAAACCAAGTAACATCAAACCAAATATGGAGTTGATGTCAGGTGACTTGGACAGTATTTGTTTCTAAACATGCCCCCATCACATCCATTGATTTGTAGCTAGCGGTGGCTAAAGTTTGCTGACGTTTGAAAAGGGTTGATTAAAGATAACTGCACCATAGATTCCAGTTTCTCCTGGCCCATAGACTACTTTCAGGGTGAGGAACCAGCTAACGTCATGTTGTAAAAATAATGAACTACTCCTTTAATGTTAGGACATGGGGAAGGTAACCAGAGCCTAGATATATACACCTTACTATGGAATAGGGTGCCATTAGCCCTATGGGCCTCGGTCAAAAGTAGATCACTATATAGGGAATAGGGTGCCATTAGCCCTATGGGCCTTGGCCAAAAGTAGATCACTATACAGGGAATAGGGTGCCATTTGGGACGGAATCATAGATATAGATAGGATAGAGTCAGACCTGTGTGCCCAGGCCCCTCTCTCGCTGGTGAGCAGCCTGCGGAGGGACTCCCAGTGGCGCCACACTACTCCCTGCTGGCCGGAGCTCTGTTTCTGACCACTGTGGTAACGGCTGTTTTCACTGCGGACCCGCCTCAGGTACGGGTCCACTATCACCTCCTGTAAGAGCACGCACAGACCCCATGAGCACACACGAACACGCACACACACAGAAATACCTGACAATTAGTGACCCATCAGTAATACGAGCACAAACCAAGTTCTACTGGGCTGACAATACTCCAGATCACCACAATATAAAGAAGACAGTATAACTAGCTGAACAAAAACAACTTTCAAGACACATAATATTGACTTGATATTAATGTCATAATGGAGGTTATGTCATAATGGAGGTTATGTCATAATGGAGGACAGTGGGCTGTACTATGACCTCATAAGAGTACCAGGCCTGCTAGTAGCATAGTTTACCTGGAACTTGTCTTTGCTGTAGGTCCTCTCTTTGTCCCGCCGTATGGCAGTGCTCATCAGGTCATCAAAGCACGAGTTCCAGAAGTTAGACATGAGGTCATGACTCTTCCCAAACTGATCCAGTTCAAACTGCTCCATGGTGGGCTGCACCTACACATTACATACAGTAATGTTATATACTACCTACACATTACATACACACATTACATACAGTAATGTTGTATACTACCTATACATTACATACACACATTATATACAGTAATGTTATATACTACCTATACATTATATACAGTAATGTTACACACTACCTACACATTATATACAGTAATGTTATATACTACCTATACATTACATACACACATTATATACAGTAATGTTATATACTACCTACGCATTACATACACACATTACATACAGTAATGTTATATACTACCTACACATTACATACACACATTACATACAGTAATGTTGTATACTACCTATACATTACATACACACATTATATACAGTAATGTTATATACTACCTATACATTATATACAGTAATGTTACACACTACCTACACATTATATACAGTAATGTTATATACTACCTATACATTACATACACACATTATATACAGTAATGTTATATACTACCTACGCATTACATACACACATTATATACAGTAATGTTATATACTACCTACACATTATATACAGTAATGTTATATACTACCTACACATGATATACAGTAATGTTATATACTACCTACACATTACATACAGTAATGTTATATACTACCTACACATTATATACTGTAATGTTATATACTACCTACACATTACATATACACATTATATACTGTAATGTTATATACTACCTATACAGTAATGTTACATACTACCTATTCCTTATATACTGTAATGTTATATACTACCTATTCATTATATACAGTAATGTTATATACTACCTATTAATTATATACTGTAATGTTATATACTACCTATACAGTAATGTTACATACTACCTATTCCTTATATACTGTAATGTTATATACTACCTATTCATTATATACAGTAATGTTATATACTACCTATTAATTATATACTGTAATGTTATATACTACCTATTAATTATATACTGTAATGTTATATACTACCTATTAATTATATACTGTAATGTTATATACTACCTATTAATTATATACTGTAATGTTATATACTACCTATTAATTATATACTGTAATGTTATATACTACCTATTAATTATATACTGTAATGTTATATACTACCTATTCATTATATACTGTAATGTTATATACTACATTTCACATTGGTAAAGGCCCTAAAGGTAATGGACCTAAGCTGATAAATGGGCACACACGCACAGACACACAGACAAACTGTTGCTCAGAGACTGGGAAAGAGGGATACCTAGTCAGTTGTACAACTGAATGCATTCAACTGAAATGTGTCTTCTGCATTTAACCCAACCCCTCTGACTCAGACTGGGAGCAAAGGTCAAAACTGGGCTCTACTGCCAGATCTATGACATCTTCTATTTACAAGATATCTAAACAAAACAGATTTGTGATTATTCACCGTCACACACATTTATAATAAATCCTCAGCTGAACCAAGTGGGTAGACGTCTGTTTGGCTTCATATCCTCAAACCTCTTGGTCTGCTAGGTGACTTCTCTTCCATTAAATTCACACGGTAAATACAAGGAAAGCGTTCCGATTCTGTTCTCATTTCTAACCTGGAAGAGAAGCCACTCTCCTGGACAAAATCCTGGCCTTCCATCCACGTACCTCCAGTGTGTAGATTAAGAGGTAAATAATGAGAGGAGGACACTGAACAGACAGATTATCTGTCCCTGGTTTAGTTTTCACTCTGAGGCAGAAAGGAGGATGTGACATCAGCCTGTCTAGAAATACTAGCCTGAGAGAAGAGATAAAACGTCAACACCGCGTTTAGTAGAAGAACCTACGGACTCAGTTTAGTTTCTGAACTAAAGAAGAGAAGAGACAAAACGTCAACACCGCATTTAGTAGTAGAACCTACGGACTCAGTTTAGTTTCTGAACTAAAGAAGAGAAGTGTACAAGCTAATGTTTTTTAGCCTGTCCAGGAACTACTGAGGAAAATGAGCTGTCCAACATACTTGACTGTATGTTTGTTTATTCCAAGTGTTCCTGTGTTGTTGTTTGTGTCGCACTGCTTTGCTTTATCTTGGCCAGGTTGCAGTTGGAAATGAGAACTTTTTCTCAACTGGTCTACCCGGTTAATTAAATAAAAAACATTTTTATTTTTAAATGTTTTAATACGACACTGTCTGAGACGTTGACTATAATCCATTGTCCATGGCCTGTGTGGTCCAGCCGTTACGACACACAGGTATACCAGAGTCGGCGTGGGTTGGAATCCGTCCCACTGCCCTTTCACTCACCCATCCCTGTCTTTCAAACAGTTTACTATCGCTTCAATACAAAAAGCAAAAAAAAATTAAAGAAAGTAGTGGGACTGACCCAGTCCTTAAAAAAATACCTTTATTATTAATTGTCCGTGTGAAATAAATCACGTCCCAAATGGCTTCCATGGGGCAGAAGGCTGTGTGATGTTGTGATTCTGGATGGTCAGATAGCGAGCAACAAGCTGTCATATGGGGAATCGTAGGTGGCTAGTTTCAGCTGGTTTCAGCTGGTTTCAGCTAGTTTCAGCTAGTTTCAGCTGGTTTCAACTCGTTTCAGCTCGTTTCAGCTCGTTTCAGCTCGTTTCAACTCATTTCAGCTCGTTTCAGCTCGTTTCAGCTAGTTTTATGTTGTTCTTGATACCGTGTTCTGTTTTGACGTGTTTGACTGATGTCATGTCTATGCTAATATGGCTCAAGTTCCTTAGCTAGCTAACCTACAACTGCAACGATGGATTTTAGAAACAAAAAGAGCTCCTTGTGCTCAAATATTCAGTTTCAATAAACACTGAGATTAAATATAGTTTACATGTTGTTAACAATCTAAGCCAACCCGTCTGTTTGGCCCCAGAGTTGCACACCCGTTGGTTTTGTTGCTAAACAACCAACCCCGTCTGTTTGGCTGCACACCCGTTGGTTTTGTTGCTAAACAACCAACCCCGTCTGTTTGGCTGCACACCCGTTGGTTTTGTTGCTAAACAACCAACCCCGTCTGTTTGGCTGCACACCCGTTGGTTTTGTTGCTAAACAACCAACCCTGTCTGTTTGGCTGCACACCCGTTGGTTTTGTTGCTAAACAACCAACCCCGTCTGTTTGGCTGCGCACCCGTTGGTTTTGTTGCTAAACAACCAACCCCGTCTGTTTGGCCCCAGAGTTGCACACCCGTTGGTTTTGTTGCTAAACAACCAACCCCGTCTGTTTGGCCCCAGAGTTGCACACCCGTTGGTTTTGTTGCTAAACAACCAACCCGTCTGTAAGGCCCTGGTCAAATGTAGTGCACTATATAGGGAATAGTGTGCCATTAGGGATACAACCTATATAAAGAAGAAGATAGATGAAGGTTGAGCAGTACTGACGTGGTGTTGGTAGAAGTCCAGCCACTCTACTGTGTGGCTGTAGCTCTGGAGGTCCTGGGCGAAGGTGGGGCTGCCGTTGGTGACTGGCAGGCTGGGCAGCAGGCCGTGCAGGGTCACGGGGTCAGCGTGTTGGTCCAGGAGGGTACGCACGATAGGCACGAGCTGAGAAAAGGTCTCTGTGTGTCCTCCGTTGGGGCCCGCCTAAAAATAAAAAACACCTTACTGTTGTACTTGTCTTTCTTACACTAGCAGTCGTACTTGTCTTTCTTACACTAGCAGTCGTACTTGTCTTTCTTACACTAGCAGTCGTACTTGTCTTTCTTACACTAGCAGTCGTACTTGTCTTTATTTACTAGTGTAAAGCCAGTGATAAGACTGGAAACACCAGAATAACAGATGTCAATATGTTCTCACAGTAAAAGGTCTCTCACGAGCACCGACTTAGCAAATGGCTGCTTTATTGAGGAACGTTTTAATTGCAATGACGATGTATGTGGTCGTCTTGCCTACTTTAGTTGAATGCATTAACTAAGTCGCTCTGGATAAGGGCGTCTGCTAAAATGACAGAAATGTCCAACGTAAATGTACCTCCATTACCCCGCCGGGCCACAGGGGGGCACCTAGTCGCCCCAGCAGGAAGCACACCTCGTCCCAGCCCAGAGATAGAACTGTCTGCAGGAGGCTGTGGAGTTTAACGCAGGCCATTACAGACACCTGGGGAGAGAGGGAAGGGAGAGAGACAGAGACACAGAGACAGAGAGACAGAGAGAGAGAAACAGAGAGAGACATAGAGACAGAGAGACACAGAGAGAGAAACAGAGAGAGACACAGAGAGAGAGAAATTATTTGGTCAAAAAGCAAATTAGGCTCCACTTCAAAAGTATTCTCACAGGTCTTAAAATCAACAGAAGTCCTAGTAAATGTTTCATCAGTACACAAACCTAATATTATTATTCCTCAGCTGATTTATTTTTTAAGTGGGGTACTAATACTAACAAAACACACAACAACAATACAAGTGGATGGAAAAAGCTTTGCTCCTTCAAAAAGAAATAAACAAATCCCAACGCTTAAAGGACCATTTTGGACCATTTATTTATGACCACTTGATACTACTCCTACAGGAGTGCAAAATAGCACCCCATTCCCTGCATAGTGCACTACCTCTGACCAGAAAGTTATGCACTATGTAGGGAACAGGGTACCATTTGGGATGCACTCCAACAGTAGTTATAACTCAGAGAAGAGCTGCCCCGTCCTACACAACACTCCTCGGGAGGAATGCTAGCTATGTTCTCTGTGCACTGATAGATAACCATAGAAGGACTGGTGTTCTAAACACACTTTCTTCTCAAGAGGTCTAACCTTTATTTGATAGTAAATGTGTACTGACAGACAGAGCATTGGGATTGGTCCCACGACATTTATTTGATAGTAAATGTGTACTGACAGACAGAGCATTGGGATTGGTCCCACAGCCTTTATTTGATAGTAAATGTGTACTGACAGACAGAGCATTGGGATTGGTCCCACGACATTTGGAGTTTAAACTTTCAAACCCACGCGTTGACTTATGCCCTCAATGGATGTAGTTTGGAGAAAGAAGTTGTTTCCCCAAATAGCACCCTATTCCACCCCTATCTCAGCCTATGGGCTCTGGTCAAAAGTAGTACACTATATAGTGAATAGAGAGCCATTCGGCATGCAAGCCAGAGTTTGAGCCAGTCTAGTTTGGCTAGAGGGAGGTGGGCGTAGCGTAACATAGGTGACTGACCTGTGAGTCCTGTTGCTGGATGTAGCCGGTGATGATGCGCAGGCCGATCTGAGCCATCTCTCTGAGCTCCAGAGCCCCGGGGGTACCAGGGGTGCTGTGCCACGCCTGTAGTCTGTCCAGGAGGTTCACCACCCCCTCAAAGATCTACGACGACAACACACCTGTTAACAGTCTACAACACATTCTCATTCAATCCAATTCCCACGAGGGCCGATTATGTAGATACGAGAAAACAACATAACAGTGACTCAATTCTCAAGACCGGGTTACCACACACTTAAATGATATAGCTAGAACTACTGTTCAAAACATCCTTCAAAACAGTAGCCAAGCTAAAGCCAACACAGAAGACGAGACGCATCCACTGACATTAAACACACACACATTCACGATTACAGGAAGTAGCTGTGCCGTTAATACATGTAACTACATGTAACTACATGTAATCTAAAATGTAATCTACCTACTCCCAGAATGTGTATTATTTACCATGAGAGGACCATAAACAATAACTAGTAATGCTGCATACTTCAAGAAAGGTTCAATCTCACCTTTCTGGGAAAAAATAGTTATAGATTGCTGAGATGAAGTCACTTTTGAGGACACAAGCTCAAATACACAGTACAAATATTATACAAATATTGAAAATATGAAATATTTTATGATGTATTTCCTATTCAATAAAACTGTAATGAATAAGGCTTGAAATGACTTATACGCTTTCTAAATATAGTATAATCAGATTATAAAACCACTAACTATAAGACTTCACCTTTCTTACAACTGTAAAATACATTTTTGTATTTTTGGTGTCAGAGAAAAGGTGCATATTTTCTAAAGGTCTCTCTTGATCAAAACATCGGCCCCCACCGCTGTGAGCCACACACACCTCTAGCCTGGCTTCCTGAACACGTTAGCAACTCGCCTTTCGTCTCATATTATTATCGTCCATCTAGGAGAAACAGAAAGTGTTTTTTTTTTGTTTCAAATCTAGGAATGATATGAGATTAATGGCTGTAAATGGATCTCTGAATGTGCTACAGTGAATAAACCACTATCTTGTTGAGCTACGATGTAAGGATTGCAGGCATGTGCTTTGTCAGTGTCTGTGACATAGGGTTCAGCCAGGAGATGACGGACAGTCGGAAGAGCCAATTAAAACGGTAGGACGGACATCCCAGCTTCAAGTGGTTTCAGATTTCACATCCTACGTCACATAGGCGCAAAAAAATATACTACTGTGTCCGTGGGAACTAGGGCTGGCGCTCAATGCAAGCCATTTCCATCTACAGGGTCCACAGATGGATCTCTAAATGAAACTATGGGTCGGGACTGGAACCAGAACCACGCAGGTCCCCTAAACAGGGGACTTTACATCTAACAGGTGAGTAATATTTTCCTGCAATCAAGGTTAGACATCCGCAACATATGGTTTATATAGTGGACGGTTTGTACCGACAAAACTCTCATCTCAGTGGCACGTACTCGACACACATCCATAGTCTCTCTCTCTCGGCTGTTTGGTACAAAGGTCAACCCTATGCAAAAGGATTCCATCAGATCACGGATTTTACATTCACAAATAATTGAGCATGGCTGATATTGTCTGCATCCCAAATGGCACCCTACTCCCTATATAGTGCACTACTGTTGACCAGAGCCCTATGGACCCTGGTCAAAAGTAGTGCACTACATAGAAATATATGGTGCCATTTGGGATGCAGACAACATGTGGACCATGGTTCAGTACTGTACCTTCTCGCTCCACAGGGCCTGGTTGTCTGTTCCCTCTGAGAAGAGGAAGTCCTGGAGCAGCCTGAGGAGACGCAGTAGACTGGGGAAGTATGGTAGAGAGACACCCTGAGAGTCCCTCAGGTCTGACAGAGAAGACTCCAGCATCATCTCTAACAGACTGAGAGATAGAAACACAGCAGAAAGGAGGGAGGGAGAATAGCCAGTCAACATTTAACTAGCCAGTTAACATTTAGGGCTACATTTTGCTCAACCAAAACAGGACAGAACTGAAAAAAAGTTTATTTCTGTGGTTGATGTGAGTACGACCATTAAACAGGTTAACATTCACAAGGCCGCAGAGCCAGACTGATTACCAGGATACATACTCAGAGCAAGCACCAACCAACTGGAAAGTGTCTTCACTGACATGTTCAACCTCTCCCTGACCCAGTAATACCTACATGTTTCCAGTAGACCACCATAGTCCCTGTGCCCAAGAACGCCAAGGTAACCTGCCTAAATGACTATCGCCCCGTAGCACTCACATTTTTAGCCATGAAATGTTTTGAAAGGCTGGTCATGGTTCAGATCCACAGATGACGCAATCTCTATTGCACTCCACACTGCCCTCTCCCACCTGGACAAGAGGAACACCTATGTGAGAATGCTGGTCATTGACTACAACTCAGCGTTCAACACCTTAGTGCCCTCCAAGCTCATCACTAAGCTAAGGACCCTGGTAGTAAACACCTCCCTCTACAACTGGATCCTGGACTTCCTGACGGGCCGCCCCCCAGGTGGTAAGAGTAGGTAACAACACATCCGCCACACTGACACCCTACTGTACTCCCTGTTCACCCACGACTGCGTGGCCACGCATAACTCATACACCATCATTACCTTTTCTGACGACACGACGGTGGTAGGCCTGATCACCTATGACAATGATGAGACAGCCTATAGGGAGGTCAGTGACCTGGCAGTGTGGTATCAGGACAACAAAATCTCCCTCAACATCTGCAAGACAAATGAGCTGATCGCTGACTACAGGAAACAGAGAGCCTAAGCACGCCCCCATCTACCTCGATGTGGCTGTAGTGGAGCGGGTCGAGAGTTTCAAGGTTCCTCGGTGTCCACATCACTAAGGAATTAACATGATCCACACACACCCACACAGTCATGAAGAAGGCACGACAACGCCTCTTCCCCCTCAGAAGGCACGACAACGCCTCTTCCCCCTCAGGAGGCACGACAACGCCTCTTCCCCCTCAGGAGGCACGACAACGCCTCTTCCCCCTCAGGAGGCACGACAACGCCTCTTCCCCCTCAGGAGGCACGACAACGCCTCTTCCCCCTCAGGAGGCACGACAACGCCTCTTCCCCCTCAGAAGGCACGACAACGCCTCTTCCCCCTCAGGAGGCACGACAACGCCTCTTCCCCCTCAGGAGGCACGACAACGCCTCTTCCCCCTCAGGAGGCACGACAACGCCTCTTCCCCCTCAGTAGGCACGACAACGCCTCTTCCCCCTGAGGAGGCACGACAACGCCTCTTCCCCCTCAGGAGGCACGACAACGCCTCTTCCCCCTCAGGAGGCACGACAACGCCTCTTCCCCCTCAGGAGGCACGACAACGCCTCTTCCCCCTCAGGAGGCACGACAACGCCTCTTCCCCCTCAGGAGGCACGACAACGCCTCTTCCCCCTCAGGAGGCACGACAACGCCTCTTCCCCCTCAGGAGGCACGACAACGCCTCTTCCCCCTCAGAAGGCACGACAACGCCTCTTCCCCCTCAGAAGGCACGACAACGCCTCTTCCCCCTCAGAAGGCACGACAACGCCTCTTCCCCCTCAGAAGGCACGACAACGCCTCTTCCCCCTGAGGAGGCACGACAACACCTCTTCCCCCTCAGAAGGCACGACAACACCTCTTCCCCCTCAGGAGGCACGACAACGCCTCTTCCCCATCAGGAGGCACGACAACGCCTCTTCCCCATCAGGAGGCACAACAACGCCTCTTCCCCCTCAGGAGGCACGACAACGCCTCTTCCCCCTCAGGAGGCACGACAACGCCTCTTCCCCCTCAGAAGGCACGACAACGCCTCTTCCCCATCAGGAGGCACGACAACACCTCTTCCCCCTCAGGAGGCATGACAACGCCTCTTCTCCCTAAGGAGGCGGTAAAGATGTGTCATGGGTCCTCAGATCCTCAAAGTTCTACAGCTGCACCATTGAGAGCATCTTGACAGGCTGCATTCCACCGCAAGGCGCTACAGGGGGAAGTGCGTACGGCCCAGTACATCACTGGTACCCTGTGTATGTAGCCTAGTTATCAATGATCTCTTACTCCTGCACATGGACTCAGTACTGGTACCCTGTGTATGTACTTAGTTATCAATGATCTCTCACTCCTGCACATGGACTCAGTACTGGCCTCGGTACTAGCCTAGTTATCAATGATCTCTTACTCCTGCACATGGACTCAGTACTGGTACCTGTGTATGTGCTTAGTTATCAATTATCTCTCACTCCTGCACATGGACTCAGTACTGGTACCCTGTGTATGTAGCCTAGTTATCAAGTATCTCTTACTCCTGCACATGGACTCAGTACTGGTACCCTGTGTATGTAGCCTAGTTATCAATGATCTCTTACTCCTGCACATGGACTCAGTACTGGTACCCTGTGTATGTACTTAGTTATCAATTATCTCTTACTCCTGCACATGGACTCAGTACTCGTACCCTGTGTATGTAGCCTAGTTATCAATGATCTCTTACTCCTGCACATGGACTCAGTACTCGTACCCTGTGTATGTAGCCTAGTTATCAATGATATCTTACTCCTGCACATGTTCTCAGTACTGGCCTCTGTACTAGCCTAGTTATCAATTATCTCTCATCCCTACACATGGACTCAGTACTGGCCTCGGTACTAGTCTAGTTATCAATTATCTCTCACCCTGCACATGTTCTCAGTACTGGCCTCTGTACTAGCCTAGTTATCAATTATCTCTCATCCCTACACATGGACTCAGTACTGGCCTCGGTACTAGTCTAGTTATCAATTATCTCTCACCCTGCACATGGACTCAGTACTGGTACCCTGTGTTTGTACCTAGTTATCGTTCCTCATTGTTATTCCGTTTCTCTCTGCATGGTTGTGAAGGGCCCGTCAGTAAGCACTTCACTGTTAGTCCACACCTGTTGTTTACCAAGCATTTGATCAAATACAACTTGGTTTGAAGTCACCGAAATGAATCTGTTTACTGACATGAGACAGAGGGAGTTGCATATCAAGGACAGTGGGAGTGACTGACTGACTAACCTGGGTCCCAAACAACACGTTTGACCAGGGCCCATAGGGTGCCATTTGGGATGCAGACACTGACTGACTGGCTGGCTGGCTGACTAACTAAATAGCTGACTGGCTGACTAACTAAATATCTGACTGACTGGCTGGCTGGCTGACTAACTAAATAGCTGACTGAATAACTAACTAAATATCTGACTGACTGACTGACTGACTGGCTGGCTGGCTGGCTGGTTGGCTGGCTGGCTGGCTGGCTAACTAAATAGCTGACTGACTGACTGGCTAACTAAATAGCTGACTGGATAACTAACTAAATAGCTGACTGACTGACTGGCTGGCTGGCTGGCTGGCTGGCTAACTAAATAGCTGACTGACTGGCTGGCTAGCTAACTAAATAGCTGACTGACTGGCTAACTAAATAGCTGACTGACTGGCTGCCTAGCTAACTAAATAGCTGACTGACTGGCTAACTTAATAGCTGACTGACTGGCTGGCTAGCTAACTAAATAGCTGACTGACTGGCTAACTAAATAGCTGACTGACTGACTGGCTAACTAAATAGCTGACTGGATAACTAACTAAATAGCTGACTGACTGACTGGCTGGCTGGCTGGCTGGCTGGCTAACTAAATAGCTGACTGGATAACTAACTAAATAGCTGACTGGCTGTTTGATCAAATACAACTTGGTTTGAAGTCACCGAAATGAATCTGTTTACTGACATGAGACAGAGGGAGTTGCATATCAAGGACAGTGGGAGTGACTGACTGACTAACCTGGGTCCCAAACAACACGTTTGACCAGGGCCCATAGGGTGCCATTTGGGATGCAGACACTGACTGACTGGCTGGCTGGCTGACTAACTAAATAGCTGACTGACTGACTAACTAAATATCTGACTGACTGGCTGGCTGGCTGACTAACTAAATAGCTGACTGAATAACTAACTAAATATCTGACTGACTGACTGACTGACTGGCTGGCTGGCTGGCTGGTTGGCTGGCTGGCTGGCTGGCTAACTAAATAGCTGACTGACTGACTGGCTAACTAAATAGCTGACTGGATAACTAACTAAATAGCTGACTGACTGACTGGCTGGCTGGCTGGCTGGCTAACTAAATAGCTGACTGACTGGCTGGCTAGCTAACTAAATAGCTGACTGACTGGCTGGCTAGCTAACTAAATAGCTGACTGACTGGCTAACTAAATAGCTGACTGACTGGCTGCCTAGCTAACTAAATAGCTGACTGACTGGCTAACTTAATAGCTGACTGACTGGCTGGCTAGCTAAGTAAATAGCTGACTGACTGGCTAACTAAATAGCTGACTGACTGACTGGCTAACTAAATAGCTGACTGGATAACTAACTAAATAGCTGACTGACTGACTGGCTGGCTGGCTGGCTGGCTGGCTAACTAAATAGCTGACTGGATAACTAACTAAATAGCTGACTGGCTGGCTGGCTGGCTGGCTGGCTGACTGGCTGGCTGGCTGGCTAACTAAATAGCTGACTGGATAACTAACTAAATAGCTGACTGGATAACTAACTAAATAGCTGACTGACTGACTGGCTGGCTGGCTAACTAAATAGCTGACTGACTGACTAACTAAATAGCTGGCTGGCTGGCTAACTAAATAGCTGACTGACTGACTGGCTGGCTAACTAAATAGCTGACTGGATAACTAACTAAATAGCTGACTGACTGATTGGCTGGCTGGCTGGCTGGCTGGCTGGCTAACTAAATAGCTGACTGACTGACTGGCTGGCTGGCTGGCTAACTAAATAGCTGACTGGATAACTAACGAAATAGCCGACTGACTGACTGACTGGCTGGCTGGCTGGCTGGCTAACTAAATAGCTGACTGACTGGCTGGCTAACTAAATAGCTGACTGGATAACTAACTAAATAGCTGACTGACTGACTGACTGGCTGGCTAACTAAATAGCTGACTGGATAACTAACAAAATAGCTGACTGACTGGCTGGCTGGCTGGCTAACTAAATAGCTGACTGGATAACTAACTAAATAGCTGACTGGCTGGCTAACTAAATAGCTGACTGGCTGGCTAACTAAATAGCTGGCTGGCTAACTAAATAGCTGACTGGCTGGCTGTAGACCGACTGACCTGCATTTGATATGGTCGGGCGGGCGGACCAGTTGGCAGGAGGAGCCCAGCTTGGTGAGGACAGAGAAGACCTGTCCCCTCTCCCTCCACACGGCGTCCCCCCCCCCCTCCGACCCGCTGCCGCACCACAGCACAGAGAACACGATGTTAGTCAGCAGGTTACACAGCTCCTCCTCTGGCATCTGCTGAAAGGGACCACACACACACACACACACACACACACACACACCATAATCACAGTTAGACACACAGATACAGTGCATCGTGTCGGAGACGGACTAAAACCGCGGCGGCATCTGCACAGCCATATTCTAGGATATTGGACCGTTGGTTGAATAGTTTCCTCATTCTCAGCACGACTCATCACATTCAGTTGAATAGGAGTCATGTACACTGAGCCACGCTGGTTGAATAGGAGTCATGTACACTGAGCCACGTTGGTTGAATAGGAGTCATGTACACTGAGCCACGTTGGTTGAATAGGAGTCATGTACACTGAGCCACGTTGGTTGAATAGGAGTCATGTACACTGAGCCACGCTGGTTGAATAGGAGTCATGTACACTGAGCCACGCTGGTTGAATAGGAGTCATGTACACTGAGCCACGTTGGTTGAATAGGAGTCATGTACACTGAGCCACGCTGGTTGAATAGGAGTCATGTACACTGAGCCACGTTGGTTGAATAGGAGTCATGTACACTGAGCCACGCTGGTTGAATAGGAGTCATGTACACTGAGCCACGCTGGTTGAATAGGAGTCATGTACACTGAGCCACGTTGGTTGAATAGGAGTCATGTACACTGAGCCACGCTGGTTGAATAGGAGTCATGTACACTGAGCCATGCTGGTTGAATAGGAGTCATGTACACTGAGCCACGCTGGTTGAATAGGAGTCATGTACACTGAGCCACGCTGGTTGAATAGGAGTCATGTACACTGAGCCACGCTGGTTGAATAGGAGTCATGTACACTGAGCCACGCTGGTTGAATAGGAGTCATGTACACTGAGCCACGTTGGTTGAATAGGAGTCATGTACACTGAGCCACGTTGGTTGAATAGGAGTCATGTACACTGAGCCATGTTGGTTGAATAGGAGTCATGTACACTGAGCCACGTTGGTTGAATAGGAGTCATGTACACTGAGCCACGTTGGTTGAATAGGAGTCATGTACACTGAGCCATGTTGGTTGAATAGGAGTCATGTACACTGAGCCACGCTGGTTGAAAATAACCTCACACTCAACGTCAACAAAACTAAGGAGATGATTGTGGACTTCAGGAAACAGCAGAGGGAACACCCCCCTATCCACATCGATGGAACAGTAGTGGAGAGGGTAGCAAGTTTTAAGTTCCTCGGCATACACATCACAGACAAACTGAATTGGTCCACTCACACAGACAGCATCGTGAAGAAGGCGCAGCAGCGCCTCTTCAACCTCAGGAGGCTGAAGAAATTCGGCTTGTCACCAAAAGCACTCACAAACTTCTACAGATGCACAATCGAGAGCATCATGGCGGGCTGTATCACCGCCTGGTATGGCAACTGCACCGCCCTCAACCGTAAGGCTCTCCAGAGGGTAGTGAGGTCTGCACAACGCATCACCGGGGGCAAACTACCTGCCCTCCAGGACACCTACACCACCCGATGTCACAGGAAGGCCATAAAGATCATCAAGGACATCAACCACCCGAGCCACTGCCTGTTCACCCCGCTATCATCCAGAAGGCGAGGTCAGTACAGGTGCATCAAAGCTGGGACCGAGAGACTGAAAAACAGCTTCTATCTCAAGGCCATCAGACTGTTAAACAGCCACCACTAACACTGAGTGGCTGCTGCCAACACACTGACACAACTCCAGCCACTTTAATAATGGGAATTGATGGGAAATGATGTAAATATATCACTAGCACTTTAAACAATGCTACCTTATATAATGTTACTTACCCTACATTATTCATCTCATATGCATACGTATATACTGTACTCTATATCATCGACTGTATCCTTATGTAATACATGTATCACTAGCCACTTTAAACTATGCCACTTTGTTTACATACTCATCTCATTTGTACATACTGTACTCGATACCATCTACTGTATCTTGCCTATGCTGCTCTGTACCATCACTCATTCATATATCCTTATGTACATATTCTTTATCCCCTTACACTGTGTACAAGACAGTAGTTTTGGAATTGTTAGTTAGATTACTTGTTATTACTGCATTGTCGGAACTAGAAGCACAAGCATTTCGCTACACTCGCATTAACATCTGCTAACCATGTGTATGTGACAAATAAAATTTGATTTGATTTGATGATTTGATTTGATTTGAATAGGAGTCATGTACACTGAGCCACGCTGGTTGAATAGGAGTCATGTACACTGAGCCACGCTGGTTGAATAGGAGTCATGTATACTGAGCCACGCTGGTTGAATAGGAGTCATGTACACTGAGCCACGCTGGTTGAATAGGAGTCATGTACACTGAGCCACATTGGTTGAATAGGAGTCATGTACACTGAGCCACGTTGGTTGAATAGGAGTCATGTACACTGAGCCACGCTGGTTGAATAGGAGTCATGTACACTGAGCCACGTTGGTTGAATAGGAGTCATGTACACTGAGCCACGTTGGTTGAATAGGAGTCATGTACACTGAGCCAAGTTGGTTAAATAGGAGCCATGTACACTGAGCCACGTTGGATGGGAATTTTTCTGAGGTACGAGGTCAGGCTGTGCGACCCCCGCAGATGGGGGTCACAGAGTCTACCAGACTATCACGACTGTGGACTCTGAAACATGCTCACGGGATGCTAATACTTGTGATTTTCTGACTGACACATTTCAGGAGAAATCCGTTAGCATTATGGATACGGGACATTACACAAGACACTGGGCTTCATACTCAACACTTTTGGTCCAGTTTATTCAAACACCACACAACATACCTCCTGGGAATGCTCAGTACCAGTGGTTAAAGTTAGGGTTAAGGTTAGGATAACAGTACCTGTGGTTAGGGCTAAGGTTAAGGTTAGGATAACAGTACCTGTGGTTAGGGTTAAGGTTAAGGTTAGGATAACAGTACCTGTGGTTAGGGTTAAGGTTAGGGCAGCAGTACCTGTGGTTAGGCTTAAGGTTAGGATAACAGTACCTGTGGTTAGGGTCAAGGTTAAGGCAGCAGTACCTGTGGTTAGGTTCAAGGTTAGGGCAGCAGTACCTGTGGTTAGGGTCAAGGTTAGGGCAGCAGTACCTGTGGTTAGGGTCAAGGTTAGGGCAGCAGTACCTGTGGGTTGGAGGTGTTGGAGATGGTGTCAGCTGCCCGGGGGTCAGTTCCATAGTTGGTGTCGTCCAGCACGTTGGACAGACTGGAGCTCTTCCTGGGTCTCAGAGAGGGGAACGACCGGCTGTGCTCCAGGGGGGAGGGGGTGCCTGCCTGACTACCCCCCACAGGGTTGTGGTTCCATGTCCCCGTCTCACCCCTCATACCCCCCAGCTCCAGCTCAAAGGGCGAGGTGCCGAAGGGGAACAGAGGGTGGTATAGAGCCTCCTCTTGGGGCCGACCGGAGGGGATGTCCACGGTGTTGGAGAGGGAGGACGAGCGGCTCCCCTGCTCTACTGAGTCAAACGACTTAAATTGGAGAGAGTCGTCAAAGTCCTTCAACGTGCCTCCACTGCTGTTAGGGGAAGACCGAGAGAGGTCGGAGAAACGCTCTGAGATATTCCTCGCTCCCCGGCCCTCGCCGTCTCCCTCCTCCTCCTCTTCATCGTCCGGCGAGGTGTAAGGGAGGAAGACGTCTGTGTGAGCGTACTGAGAGTCCTCTATGACCATGCTGTGATCTCTCCTGAGAGGGGAGCAGTTCAACATTCAGTAAGAGTTGTGTGTTAACTGATCTATAGCAGGGGAAGAGCTGAACACATGTTAACTGATCTATAGCAGCGGTAGAGCTGAACACATGTTAACTGATTTATAGCAGCGGTAGAGCTGAATCCAGAAACTATTTTGTTTATTGTCCAGAAATATAAAATATCACATAAGTTATTATTGATAACTTTTTTTTCCCAACTTTTCGAATCGATACAGATTCCCTCAATCGACTAATGGAACTCATCCCTACCTGAGAGGGGGGCGGGAGGAGGAGGGGTCCAGGGAGCTGTGGGTGCTGGAGCCTGCCAGGGAGGGACCGCGAGACTCATAGGACTCCTTCATATAGAGCTTAGTTAACACATCCTGCCAGCCTGGCTGACGGGCCAGCTGACGAACATAGTCCTCATTGTCATAGATCAGGTAGAAGAGCTGGGAGAAGGAGAGAGAGAGGAATGATAGAGAGAGAGAGAGAGAGAGAGAGAGAGAGAGAGAGAGAGAGAGAGAGGAGCGATGGAGAGAGAGAGAGAGAGAGAGAGAGAGAGAGAGAGGAGCGATGGAGAGAGAGAGAGAGAGAGAGAGAGAAGTGATGGAGAGAGAGGGGGGAGAAGGCGAGGGAGAGAGCAGGGGGAAAGAGAGAGAGGGAGAAGGGGAGAGAAAGACAAAAACAGGGAACAATCAAGCCTTCAGCTGCCCAATAGTCTATACCTGTAGCTGCCCTATAGTCTATACCTGTAGCTGCCCAATAGTCTATACCTTTAGCTGCCCTATAGTCTAAATCTGTAGCTGCCCAATAGTCTATACCTGTAGCTGCCCAATAGTCTATACCTGTAGCTGCCCTATAATCTATACCTGTAGCTGCCCAATAGTCTATACCTGTATCTGCCCAATAGTCTATACCTGTATCTGCCCAATAGTCTATACCTGTATCTGCCCAATAGTCTATACCTGTAGCTGCCCTATAGTCTATACCTGTAGCTGCCCTATAGTCTAAACCTGTAGCTGTCCTATAGTCTATACCTGTAGCTGCCCAATAGTCTATACCTGTAGCTGCCCTATAGTCTATACCTGTAGCTGCCCAATAGTCTATACCTGTAGCTGCCCTATAGTCTAAATCTGTAGCTGCCCAATAGTCTATACCTGTAGCTGCCCAATAGTCTATACCTGTAGCTGCCCTATAATCTATACCTGTAGCTGCCCAATAGTCTATACCTTTAGCTGCCCAATAGTCTATACCTGTAGCTGCCCAATAGTCTATACCTGTAGCTGCCCTATAGTCTAAACCTGTAGCTGCCCTATAGTCTATACCTGTAGCTGCCCTATAGTCTATACCTGTAGCTGCCCAATAGTCTATACCTGTAGCTCCCCAATAGTCTATACCTGTAGCTCCCCAATAGTCTATACCTGTAGCTCCCCAATAGTCTATACCTTTAGCTGCCCTATAGTCTATACCTCTAGCTGCCCTATAGTCTATACCTGTAGCTGCCCTATAGTCTATACCTGTAGCTGCCCTATAGTCTATACCTTTAGCTGCCCAATAGTCTATACCTTTATCTTCAATTGTACTATACTTAGTAATGACCTGAGAGAATGTGAAGATATACAGTGGAGGGGAAAGAGGACAGTGGAGGGGAAAGAGGACTAGAGTAGGGGAAAGAGGACTAGAGGAAGGGAAAGAAGACTAGAGGCTAGGGAAAGAGGACTAGAGGCTAGGGAAAGAAGACTAGAGGAAGGGAAAGAGGACGAGAGGAAGGGAAAGAGGACTAGAGGTGGAGAAAGAGGACTAGAGGTGGAGAAAGAGGACTAGAGGTGGAGAAAGAGGACTAGAGGTGGAGAAAGAGGACTAGAGGTGGGGAAAGAGGACTAGAGGTGACGAAAGAAGACTAGAGGTGGGGAAAGAAGACTAGAGGTGGGGAAAGAGGACTAGAGGTGGGGAAAGAGGACTAGAGGGGGGGAAAGAGGACTAGAGGTGGGGAAAGAGGACTAGAGGTGGGGAAAGAGGACTAGAGGTGGGGAAAGAGGACTAGAGGTGGGGAAAGAGGACTAGAGGTGGGGAAAGAGGACTAGAGGTGGGGAAAGAGGACTAGAGATGGGGAAATAGGACTAGAGGTGGGGAAAGAGGACTAGAGGAGGGGAAACAGGACAGTGGAAGGGAAAGAAGATTAGAGTAGGTAAGGACTGACCTTGCGACAGACGTCCAGACGGACAGTGAGCTCAGCACGATGGGACAGGTGGACCACAGCCAGCAGGTCTCTGAAGTTAGGAGTGGCATCTACACAAAACAATGACAATCAGATGTACACAGTAAAGTATATGGATATACATACTATAGGAACAACAAGGAGAGGGGTTATACACAGTAAAGTATATACCCTATAGGTATACATACTATAGGAACAACAAGGAGAGGGGTTATACACAGTAAAGTATATACCCTATATACAGTTGAAGTCGGAAGTTTACATGCACTAAGTTGACTGTGCATTCAAACAGCTTGGAAAATTCCAGAAAATTATGTCATGGCTTTAGAAGCTTCTGATAGGCTAAATGACACCGCTTGAGTCAATTGGAGGTGTACCTGTGGATGTATTTCAAGGCCTATCTTCAAACTCAGTGCCTCTTTGCTTGACATCATGGGAAAATCAAAATAAATCAGCCAAGACCTCAGAAAAACAATTGTAGACCTCCACAAGTCTGGTTCATCCTTGGGAGCAATTTCCAAATGCCTGAAGGTACCACGTTCATCTGTACAAACAATAGTACGCAAGTATAAACACCATGGGACCACGCAGCCATCATACTGCTCAGGAAGGAGACGCGTTCTGTCTCCTACAGATGAACGTACTTTGGTGCAAAAAGTGCAAATCAATCCCAGAACAACAGCAAAGGACCTTGTGAAGATGCTGGAGGAAACAGGTACAAAAGTATCTATATCCACAGTAAAACGAGTCCTATATCGACATAACCTGAAAGGCCGCTCAGCAAAGAAGAAGCCACTTCTCCAAAACCGCCATAAAAAAAGCCAGACTACGGTTTGCAACTGCACATGGGGACAAAGATCGTACTTTTTGGAGAAATGTCCTCTGGTCTGATGAAACAAAAATAGAACTGTTTGGCCATAATGACCATTCTTATGTTTGGAGGAAAAAGGGGGAGGCTTGCAAGCTGAAGAATACCATCCCAACCGTGAAGCACGGGGGTGCCAGCATCATGTTGTGGGGGTGCTTTGCTGCAGGAGGGACTGGTGCACTTCACAAAATAGATGGCATCATGAGGGGGGAAAATGATGTGGATATATTAAAGCAACATCTCAAGACATCAGTCAGGAAGTTAAAGCTGGGTCACAAATGGGTCTTCCAAATGGACAATGACCCCAAGCATACATCCAAAGTTGTGGCAAAATGGCTTAAAAGGACAACAAAGTCAAGGTATTGAAGTGGCCATCACCAAGCCCTGACCTCAATCCTGTAGAAAATTTGTGGGCAGAACTGAAAAAACGTGTGCGAGCAAGGAGGCCTACAAACCCGACTCAGTTACACCAGCTCTGTCAGGAGGAATGGGCCAAAATTCACCCAACTTATTATGGGAAGGTTGTGGAAGGCTACCTGAAATGTTTGACCCAAGTTAAACTATTTAAAAGGCAATGCTACCAAATACACTCAATTAGTATGTAAACTTTTGACCCACTGGGAATGTGATGAAAGAAATAAAAGCCGAAATAAATCAATCTCTCTATTATTATTCTGACATTTCACATTCTTAAAATAAAGTGGTGATCCAAACTGACCTAAAACTATAATTTTTACTAGGATTAAATGTCAGGAATTGTGAAAAACTGAGTTTAAATGTATATGGCTAAGGTTTATGTAAACTTCCGACTTCAACTGTACATACTATAGGAACAACAAGGAGAGGGGTTAAACACAGTAAAGTATATCCCCTATAGGTATACATACTATAGGAACAACAAGGAGAGGGGTTATACACAGTAAAGTATATCCCCTAAAGGTATACATACTATAGGAACAACAAGGAGAGGGGTTATACACAGTAAAATATATCCCCTAAAGGTATACATACTATAGGAACAACAAAGAGAGGGGTTATACACAGTAAAGTATATCCCCTATAGGTATACATACTATAGGAACAACAAGGAGAGGGGTTATACACAGTAAAGTATATCCCCTATAGGTATACATACTATAGGAACAACAAGGAGAGGGGTTAAACACAGTAAAGTATATCCCCTATAGGTATACATACTATAGGAACAACAAGGAGAGGGGTTATACACAGTAAAGTATATCCCCTATAGGTATACATACTATAGGAACAACAAGGAGAGGGGTTATACACAGTAAAGTATATCCCCTATAGGTATACATACTATAGGAACAACAAGGAGAGGGGTTAAACACAGTAAAGTATATCCCCTATAGGTATACATACTATAGGAACAACAAGGAGAGGGGTTATACACAGTAAAGTATATCCCCTATAGGTATACATACTATAGGAACAACAAGGAGAGGGGTTATACACAGTAAAGTATATCCCCTAAAGGTATACATACTATAGGAACAACAAGGAGAGGGGTTATACACAGTAAAGTATATCCCCTAAAGGTATACATACTATAGGAACAACAAGGTTGTAGTTGAGACTGTTTCATGTTGACATTTCAGCTCTAAAACCTTTCTGAAGACTAACCATCAATACAAGAACAAAATGCATTCTAAAAGGATGACTGTACAGAAAAACAGGACATTTTTATTTAACCTTTATTTAACCAGGTAGGCCAGTTGAGAACAAATTATTCTTTACAATGACGACCTACCCCTGCCAAACCCGGACGATGCTGGGTCAATTGTGAGCCAACTTATGGGACTCCCAATCACGGCCGGATGTGATACAGCCTGGATTCGAACCAGGGACTGAGATGCAGTGCCTTAAACTGCTGCGCCACTCGGGAGCCCCTATTAAATGGATCCTTTAAAATGGACTCTTTACTTAGCAACTACATCATGAACATCCTCCCTCCTTCCTCTCAGTATTCCTCTGTCGGTCCCTCTCAGAGGATGTGTTCCAAATGTTTATTTAGTTCATTTTATTTCACCTTTATGTAACCAGGTAGACACGTTGAGAACAAGTTCTCATTTACAACTGCGACCTGGCCAAGATATAGCAAAGCAGTGCTACAAAAACAACAACACAGAGTTGTTGACACCCAAATGGCACCCTAGTCCATATATAGTGCACTACTTTTGACCAGAGCCCTATGAGAACCCTAGTCCCTATAGAGTGCACTACTTTTGACAGGGCACTATGGGCCCTAGTAGTTTACTAGACTGTATAAAGGGAATGGGGCTCCATTTGGGACACGACCAGAGGCTATATTTGAGGCCTACCTGTAGCGAGGACCTGCTCGTAAAGACAGCGCACGGTGGTCATGGTTACGGGGACGTCTCCTAGGAAACAAACAAGACCCAGGTATCCAAAATCCTTCAACTTGACACGTTGCTTGGCGCGCTCAGACACTCGTTCACTCTTCAGGATCTTGTACAGAACCTGCGTCAATGACCAAGGAGGAGAGCAGGAGATGAACAACAACACTGACCTACGGCTCAGATAAACTAGGAAAGATGGGGAGATTGTGTATTGAGTGTATGACTAGGTAAAACTCTGAACATAGAATGGCTATAGTTGCAGTAACTTTGGTAAATTCCCCAACATGCACAGGTTTTCCAGAAGTCCTGGTTGGAGGAGTCCAGATTTCCTGCTTACCCCTGCAGTGGCCAAAATACTGACTGACAGAGGGTCTAATACGTGGTGGTGTGATGTTGGTGTGATGGTGTGGTGGTATGGTGGTGGTGTGATGGTGGTGGTGTGATGGTGTGGTGGTGTGATGGTGTGATGTTGGTTTGATGGTGGTGGTGTGATGGTGTGGTGGTGTGATGGTGTGATGTTGGTTTGATGGTGGTGGTGTGATGGTGTGGTGGTGTGATGGTGTGGTGGTGTGATGGTGTGATGTTGGTTTGATGGTGGTGGTGTGGTGGTGTGGTGGTGTGATGGTGTGGTGGTGTGATGGTGTGGTGGTGTGATGGTGTGATGTTGGTGTGATGGTGGTGGTGTGATGGTGTGGTGGTGTGATGGTGTGATGTTGGTTTGATGGTGGTGGTGTGGTGGTGTGATGGTGTGGTGGTGTGGTGGTGTGATGTTGGTTTGATGGTGGTGGTGTGATGGTGTGGTGGTGTGATGGTGTGATGTTGGTTTGATGGTGGTGGTGTGGTGGTGTGATGGTGGTGTGGTGGTGTGATGTTGGTGTGATGTTGGTGGTGTGATGGTGTGGTGGTGTGATGTTGGTGTGATGTTGGTGGTGTGATGGTGTGATGGTGTGATGTTGGTGGTGTGATGGTGTGGTGGTGTGATGTTGGTGTTATGTTGGTGTGATGGTGGTGGTGTGATGTTGGTGTGATGGTGGTGGTGTGATGGTGTGGTGGTGTGATGGTGGTGGTGTGATGGTGTGGTGGTGTGATGTTGGTGTGATGGTGGTGGTGTGATGTTGGTGTGATGGTGGTGGTGTGATGGTGGTGGTGTGATGGTGTGGTGGTGTGATGGTGGTGGTGTGATTGTGGTGGTGTGATGGTGGTGGTGTGATTGTGGTGGTGTGATGGTGGTGGTGGTGTGATGGTGGTGGTGTGATGGTGGTGGTGTGATGGTGTGGTGTGATGTTGGTGTGGTAGGGAGATGTTGGTGTGGTGGTGAGATGTTGGTGTGGTGGTGAGATGTTTTGTGTGGTGGTGAGATGTTGGTGTGGTGGTGATGTTGGTGTGGTGGTGAGATGTTGGTGGTGTGGTGATGGTGGTGGTGTGATGGTGTGGTGGTGTGATGGTGGGGGTGTGATGGTGGTGGTGTGATGGTGGTGGTGTGATGGTGTGGTGTGATGTTGGTGTGATGTTGGTGTGATGGTGGTGGTGTGATGGTGTTGGTGTGATGTTGGTGTGGTAGGGAGATGTGGTGTGGTGGTGAGATGTTGGTGTGGTGGTGAGATGTTGGTGTGGTGGTGATGTTGGTGTGGTGGTGATGTTGGTGTGGTGGTGAGATGGTGGTGGTGTGATGTTGGTGTGATGGTGGTGGTGTGATGGTGTGGTATAGTGGTGTGATATGGTGGTGTGATGTTGGTGTGGTGGTGATGTTGGTGTGATGTTGGTGTGGTGGTGAGATGTTGGTGTGATGTTGGTGTGGTGGTGAGATGTTGGTGTGATGTTGGTGATGTTGTGGTATGGTGGTGTGGTGGTGGTGTGATGGTGGTGTGATGGTGGTGTGATGGTGTGATGGTGGTGTGATGGTGGTGTGATGTTGGTGTGATGGTGGTGAGATGTTGGTGTGATGGTGGTGAGATGTTGGTGTGATGGTGGTGTGGTGGTGGTGTGATGGTGGTGTGATGGTGGTGTGATGGTGGTGTGATGTTGGTGTGATGGTGGTGTGGTGGTGGTGTGATGGTGAGATGTTGGTGTGATGGTGGTGTGATGGTGGTGTGATGTTGGTGTGATGGTGGTGTGATGGTGGTGTGATGGTGGTGTGATGGTGGTGTGTTGGTGGTGTGTTGGTGAGATGTTGGTGTGATGGTGGTGTGATGGTGGTGTGATGGTGAGATGTTGGTGTGGTGGTGAGATGTTGGTGTGGTGGTGGTGTGGTGGTGTGGTGGTGGTGTGATGGTGGCGGTGCTAGTGTGGTGGTGTTAGTGTGGTGGTGTTACAGTGTGGTGGTGGTGGTGGTGTTAGTGTGGTGGTGGTGGTGGTGTTAGTGTGGTGGTGGTGTTAGTGTGGTGGTGTTTGTGTTAGTGTGGTGGTGGCGTGGTGGTGGTGGTGGTGTTAGTGTGGTGGTAGTGTTAGTGTGGTGGTGTTTGTGTTAGTGTGGTGGTGGCGTGGTGGTGGTGGTGTTTGTGTTAGTGTGGTGGTGGTGGTGTGGTAGTGTGATGTGGTAGTGTGGTGTGGTGGTGTTTGTGTTAGTGTGGTGGTGGTGGTGGTGTTAGTGTGGTGGTGGTGGTGTTAGTGTGGTGGTGGTGGTGTTAGTGTGGTGGTGTTTGTGTTAGTGTGGTGGTGGTGTTAGTGTGGTGGTGGTGTTAGTGTGGTGGTGGTGGTGTGGTAGTGTGATGTGGTAGTGTGGTGGTGGTGGTGTTTGTGTTAGTGTGGTGGTGGTGGTGGTGTTAGTGTGGTGGTGGTGGTGTTAGTGTGGTGGTGGTGGTGTTAGTGTGGTGGTGTTTGTGTTAGTGTGGTGGTGGTGTTAGTGTGGTGGTGGTGGTGTTAGTGTGGTGGTGGTGGTGTTAGTGTGGTGGTGGTGGTGTTAGTGTGGTGGTGTTTGTGTCTAATAGGGTCTAATACGTGGTGGTGTGATGTTGGTGTGATGGTGTGGTGGTATGGTGGTGGTGTGATGGTGGTGGTGTGATGGTGTGGTGGTGTGATGGTGTGATGTTGGTTTGATGGTGGTGGTGTGATGGTGTGGTGGTGTGATGGTGTGATGTTGGTTTGATGGTGGTGGTGTGATGGTGTGGTGGTGTGATGGTGTGGTGGTGTGATGGTGTGATGTTGGTTTGATGGTGGTGGTGTGGTGGTGTGGTGGTGTGATGGTGTGGTGGTGTGATGGTGTGGTGGTGTGATGGTGTGATGTTGGTGTGATGGTGGTGGTGTGATGGTGTGGTGGTGTGATGGTGTGATGTTGGTTTGATGGTGGTGGTGTGGTGGTGTGATGGTGTGGTGGTGTGGTGGTGTGATGTTGGTGTGATGGTGGTGGTGTGATGTTGGTGTGATGGTGGTGGTGTGATGGTGGTGGTGTGATGGTGGTGGTGGTGTGATGGTGGTGGTGTGATGGTGGTGGTGTGATGGTGTGGTGTGATGTTGGTGTGGTAGGGAGATGTTGGTGTGGTGATGAGATGTTGGTGTGGTGGTGAGATGTTTTGTGTGGTGGTGAGATGTTGGTGTGGTGGTGATGTTGGTGTGGTGGTGAGATGTTGGTGGTGTGGTGATGGTGGTGGTGTGATGGTGTGGTGGTGTGATGGTGGGGGTGTGATGGTGGTGGTGTGATGGTGGTGGTGTGATGGTGTGGTGTGATGTTGGTGTGATGTTGGTGTGATGGTGGTGGTGTGATGTTGGTGTGGTAGGGAGATGTGGTGTGGTGGTGAGATGTTGGTGTGGTGGTGAGATGTTGGTGTGGTGGTGATGTTGGTGTGGTGGTGATGTTGGTGTGGTGGTGAGATGGTGGTGGTGTGATGTTGGTGTGATGGTGGTGGTGTGATGGTGTGGTATAGTGGTGTGATATGGTGGTGTGATGTTGGTGTGGTGGTGATGTTGGTGTGATGTTGGTGTGGTGGTGAGATGTTGGTGTGATGTTGGTGTGGTGGTGAGATGTTGGTGTGATGTTGGTGATGTTGTGGTATGGTGGTGTGGTGGTGGTGTGATGGTGGTGTGATGGTGGTGTGATGGTGGTGTGATGGTGTGATGGTGGTGTGATGGTGGTGTGATGTTGGTGTGATGGTGGTGAGATGTTGGTGTGATGGTGGTGAGATGTTGGTGTGATGGTGGTGAGATGTTGGTGTGATGGTGGTGTGGTGGTGGTGTGATGGTGGTGTGATGGTGGTGTGATGGTGCTGTGATGGTGGTGTGATGTTGGTGTGATGGTGGTGTGGTGGTGGTGTGATGGTGAGATGTTGGTGTGATGGTGGTGTGATGGTGGTGTGATGTTGGTGTGATGGTGGTGTGATGGTGGTGTGATGGTGGTGTGATGGTGGTGTGTTGGTGAGATGTTGGTGTGATGGTGGTGTGATGGTGGTGTGATGTTGGTGTGATGGTGAGATGTTGGTGTGGTGGTGAGATGTTGGTGTGGTGGTGGTGTGGTGGTGAGATGTTGGTGTGATGGTGGTGTGATGTTGGTGTGGTGGTGGTGTGATGGTGGCGGTGCTAGTGTGGTGGTGTTAGTGTGGTGGTGTTACAGTGTGGTGGTGGTGGTGGTGTTAGTGTGGTGGTGGTGGTGGTGTTAGTGTGGTGGTGGTGTTAGTGTGGTGGTGTTTGTGTTAGTGTGGTGGTGGCGTGGTGGTGGTGGTGGTGTTAGTGTGGTGGTGGTGTTAGTGTGGTGGTGTTTGTGTTAGTGTGGTGGTGGCGTGGTGGTGGTGGTGTTTGTGTTAGTGTGGTGGTGGTGGTGTGGTAGTGTGATGTGGTAGTGTGGTGTGGTGGTGTTTGTGTTAGTGTGGTGGTGGTGGTGGTGTTAGTGTGGTGGTGGTGGTGTTAGTGTGGTGGTGGTGGTGTTAGTGTGGTGGTGTTTGTGTTAGTGTGGTGGTGGTGTTAGTGTGGTGGTGGTGTTAGTGTGGTGGTGGTGGTGTGGTAGTGTGATGTGGTAGTGTGGTGGTGGTGGTGTTTGTGTTAGTGTGGTGGTGGTGGTGGTGTTAGTGTGGTGGTGGTGGTGTTAGTGTGGTGGTGGTGGTGTTAGTGTGGTGGTGTTTGTGTTAGTGTGGTGGTGGTGTTAGTGTGGTGGTGGTGGTGTTAGTGTGGTGGTGGTGGTGTTAGTGTGGTGGTGGTGGTGTTAGTGTGGTGGTGTTTGTGTTAGTGTGGTGGTGGTGTTAGTGTGGTGATAGTGTGATGTGGTAGTGTGGTGTGGTGGTGTTTGTGTTAGTGTGGTGGTGTTAGTGTGGTGGTGTTTGTGTTAGTGTGGTGGTGGTGTTAGTGTGGTGGTGGTGGTGTTAGCGTGGTGGTGGTGGTGTTAGTGTGGTGGTGGTGGTGGTGTTAGTGTGGTGGTGTTTTAGTGTGGTGGTGGTGGTGGTGTTAGTGTGGTGGTGGTGGTGTTAGTGTGGTGGTGGTGGTGTTAGTGTTAGTGTGGTGGTGTTAGTGTGGTGGTGGTGGTGTTAGTGTGGTGGTGGTGGTGGTGGTGTTAGTGTGGTGGTGTTTTAGTGTGGTGGTGGTGGTGGTGTTAGTGTGGTGGTGGTGGTGTTAGTGTGGTGGTGGTGGTGGTGGTGTTAGTGTGGTGGTGTTAGTGTGGTGGTGGTGGTGTTAGTGTGGTGGTGGTGGTGGTGTTAGTGTGGTGGTGGCGTGGTGGTGGTGGTGTGGTGGTGTTTGTGTTAGTCTGGTGGTGTTAGTGTGGTGGTGGCGTGGTGGTGTGGTGTGGTGGTGTGATGTGGTAGTGTAATGGTGGTGAGATGCAGCAGACTGACTCACCCTGAAGACTCTCTCCCTGACCTCATCTCCAAAGCTGGGTTTGAGCAGCAGACAGTAGAGCTGTTCTACTCCCCACTCCAACAGTACAGCCTGGACCTGCTCTCTGGGAGGGCTGCTCCTCAACAGACTGTAAACCACATCTAACGCACTCACCACCTGATGGAGAGAGAGAGGAGGGAGAGGGAGGGTGGAGAGAGAGAGAGGAGGGAGAGGGAGGGGTGGAGAGAGAGAGGAGGGAGAGGGAGGGGTGGAGAGAGAGAGAGAGGAGGGAGAGAGAGAGAAGAAAAAGGGGGAGAGGGAGGGGAGAGAGGGAAAGAGGGAGGGGGGAGAGGGAAAGAGGGAAGGAGGGAGGGGGGAGAGGGAAAGAGGGAAGGGGGAGAGGGAAAGAGGGAAGGGGGAGAGGGAGAGAGAGAGAGAGAGAGAGAGAGAAAGGGAGGGGTGGAGAGAGTGAGAGGAGGGAGGGGGAGAGGGAGGGGGAGAGAGAGAGAGGAGGGAGGGGGAGAGTAAGTGATTGGGATGAATATAGGGAGTGGAGAGAGAAATAGGGGAAAGAGGAGACGGTAAGAGAGGGGTAGGGTGGAGAGGGGTGGGGAGAGAGAGTGAGAGGGGGGAGAAAAGAGGACAGTGAGAGTAAGTGATGGGAGTAGAAATAGAGGAGAGTAAGGAGGTTGAGAAGAGCGGACGTAGAGGTGGGAGGTTGAGAAGAGGGGACGTGGAGGTGGGAGGTTGAGAAGAGGGGACGTGGAGGTGGGAGGTTGAGAAGAGGGGACGTGGAGGTGGGAGGTTGAGAAGAGGGGACGTGGAGGTGGGAGGTTGAGAAGAGGGGACGTGGAGGTGGGAGGTTGAGAAGAGGGGACGTGGAGGTGGGAGGTTGAGAAGAGGGGACGTAGAGGTGGGAGGTTGAGAAGAGGGGACGTAGAGGTGGGAGGTTGAGAAGAGGGAACGTAGAGGTGGGAGGTTGAGAAGAGGGGACGTAGAGGTGGGAGGTTGACAAGAGGGGACGTGGAGGTGGGAGGTTGAGAAGAGGGGAGATGGCAGAGGATAGAAAGCAAAGAGGGAGGGAGGGAAAGAGAGGGAGGAGACATGTGAATGGAATTATAGGGTTGAAGAAAGGACATGGTTAGATCCAAAACCACTCTGAATAAAGACAAGGAGTAAGCATGTCTCCGTTAGCGTGTGTACCTGCTGCTCTTCTCCTATAGCCAGTGTGTAGGCCAAGATGCTGTGGAGCTCTTCAGCCGTAGGACACTTGAGGAGGAAGTCTCTCAGCAGAGAGAACAGAGAGATCTGAACAGTCTGCTTTTCATCAGACAGAGGACTGCCATCTTTCTCCACACTGAGAGCACACAGAGATGAACTAATCAGATTATGGACATATGGAGGCATACAAACAACAGTGACAACAACATGTACATTCATCTGTCATACATTTTTACCATCTACATGGGAGGCTATCATTTTTAAAAAGCATAGATAACTCACAATTCATCATTTGTGCCATCAAGATTATGATTACCACAGTAAAGGGTTGTTGAGGTACCTGTGTAGTGTAATGGGATGTTGAGGTACCTGTGTAGTGTAATGGGTTGTTGAGGTACCTGTAGTGTAATGGGTTGTTGAGGTACCTGTAGTGTAATGGGATGTTGAGGTACCTGTGTAGTGTAATGGGATGTTGAGGTACCTGTAGTGTAAAGGGATGTTGAGGTATCTGTAGTGTAAAGGGATGTTGAGGTACCTGGAGTGTAATGGGTTGAGGTACCTGTAGTGTAATGGGTTGTTGAGGTACCTGTAGTGTAATGGGTTGTTGAGGTACCTGTAGTGTAAAGGGATGTTGAGGTACCTGGAGTGTAATGGGTTGAGGTACCTGTGTAGTGTAATGGGTTGTTGAGGTACCTGTAGTGTAATGGGTTGTTGAGGTACCTGGAGTGTAAAGGGTTGAGGTACCTGTGTAGTGTAAAGGGATGTTGAGGTACCTGGAGTGTAAAGGGTTGTTGAGGTACCTGTAGTGTAATGGGTTGTTGAGGTACCTATAGTGTAAAGGGATGTTGAGGTACCTATAGTGTAAATGTTGAGGTACCTGTGTAGTGTAAAGGGATGTTGAGGTACCTGGAGTGTAATGGGATGTTGAGGTACCTGGAGTGTAAAGGGTTGAGGTACCTGGAGTGTAAAGGGATGTTGAGGTACCTGTAGTGTGTCCGTATGGTATCCAGGATGTACTGCACTCCATACTTCTTCCTCATGCGCTGCTTCCCATCCTTGATCACAGACGACAGGTACTGGACATGGCCTTCACAGACAACACATCAATATGAGGTACTGGACATGGCCTTCACAGACAACACATCAATATGAGGTACTGGACATGGCTTTCACAGACAACACATCAATATGAGGTACTGGACATGGCCTTCACAGACAACACATCACACACATTGGGTGTGTCCCGAATGGCACCCTATTCCCTATTTAAGGCACTACCGAAAGTAGTGGTGCACTATATAGGGAATAGGGTGCTATTTAGGAAACAAGTCCTTCACTACTATGTTATTGACAATGCAGTCTGAAAATGTACCACTGGAAAACAGCATTCATTTATATGATGTCACGAGTACAGACTTACATCCTGGAGGGCATTGACTCATACAGTATTAGTGGGTTATAGTTCTGATAATATATTCCCTCTGTACCAAAGGGTTATGTCTCAGTCTGTCTCCAGAAGTCCCTGGGCTACACGCATATGAAAGGGGCAGAGTTAGCTTTGACAGAGCTTCTACATGCATATGAAAGGGGCAGAGTTAGCTTTGACAGAGCCGACCAGAGTCTGTTGATACTGGGATAGTCTTGCACACTGTAGGGACGACACGCTAGACATAACCCTCCCAGATCGGTTTGTGCTTTAGCCAACAACTGCTCTGATGTTCAAAGGCCTACAGAACTGGCAACCAGGCTACAGTGGCTGACTGCTCTTACCCAGCCACACAGCGAAGTGGCTGCTGCTCCAGATGTGGAAGTCTACTGGCTACCAGGCTATAATGCCTGACTGCTCTCTCTTACCCAAACACACAGCGAAGTGGCTGCTGCTCTAGATGTGGAAGTCTACTGGCTACCAGGCTATAATGCCTGACTGCTCTTACCCAGACACACAGCGAAGTGGCTGTTGCTCCAGATGTGGAAGTATACTGGCTACCAGGCTATAATGCCTGACTGCTCTTACCCAGACACACAGCGAAGTGGCTGTTGCTCCAGATGTGGAAGTCTACTGGCTACCAGGCTATAATGCCTGACTGCTCTTACCCAGACACACAGCGAAGTGGCTGAATGCTCCAGATGTGGAAGTCTACTGGCTACCAGGCTATAATGCCTGACTACTCTTACCCAGACACACAGCGAAGTGGCTGTTGCTCCAGATGTGGAAGTCTACTGGCTACCAGGCTATAATGCCTGACTGCTCTTACCCAGACACACAGCGAAGTGGCTGTTGCTCCAGATGTGGAAGTCTACTGGCTACCAGGCTATAATGCCTGACTGCTCTTACCCAAACACACAGCGAAGTGGCTGCTGCTCCAGATGTGGAAGTCTACTGGCTACCAGGCTATAATGCCTGACTGCTCTTACCCAGACACACAGCGAAGTGGTTGTTGCTCCAGATGCGGAAGTCTACTGGCTACCAGGCTATAATGCCTGACTGCTCTTACCCAGACACACAGCGAAGTGGCTGCTGCTCCAGATGTGGAAGTCTACTGGCTACCAGGCTATAATGCCTGACTGCTCTCTCTTACCCAAACACACAGCGAAGTGGCTGCTGCTCCGGATGTGGAAGTCTACTGGCTACCAGGCTATAATGCCTGACTGCTCTTACCCAGACACACAGCGAAGTGGCTGTTGCTCCAGATGTGGAAGTATACTGGCTACCAGGCTATAATGCCTGACTGCTCTTACCCAGACACACAGCGAAGTGGCTGCTGCTCCAGATGTGGAAGTCTACTGGCTACCAGGCTATAATGCCTGACTGCTCTCTCTTACCTAGACACACAGCGAAGTGGCTGTTGCTCCAGATGCGGAAGTCTACTGGCTACCAGGCTATAATGACTGCTCTTACCCAGACACACAGCGAAGTGGCTGTTGCTCCAGATGCGGAAGTCTACTGGCTACCAGGCTATAATGCCTGACTGCTCTCTCTTACCCAGACACACAGCGAAGTGGCTGTTGCTCCAGATGCGGAAGTCTACTGGCTACCAGGCTATAATGCCTGACTGCTCTCTCTTACCCAGACACACAGCGAAGTGGCTGCTGCTCCAGATGCGGAAGTCAAATAGCAGGTGTTGGTAGAGCTGCAGGAGCAACGGACTGTTCTCCTCACTGGATACCTGCTCCAACAGGAACTGACACGCCATCAGAACAGACATATCCATCATACTACCTGGGACCTAGGAGAAAGAGATGGGAGAGGGAGATGGGGGAGGGTAGAGAGACAGGGGACGGGGGAGAGAGAGACGGGGGAGGGAGAGAGAGAGACGGGGGAGGGAGAGAGAGATGGGGGAGTAGAAGATTAAAAAGGGAGACAAGCTGTACAAGTGTTTGTTCTGTTTATCTGTCCTACTGTAGGGACAATCAGAGGAACCAAGGTGTGTCTGTACTGTTTATCTGTCCTACTGTAGGGACAATCAGAGGAACCAAGGTGTGTCTGTACTGTTTATCTGTCCTACTGTAGGGACAATCAGAGGAACCAAGGTGTGTCTGTACTGTTTATCTGTCCTACTGTAGGGACAATCAGAGGAACCAAGGTGTGTCTGTACTGTTTATCTGTCCTACTGTAGGGACAATCAGAGGAACCAAGGTGTGTCTGTACTGTTTATCTGTCCTACTGTAGGGAGAATCAGAGGAACCAAGGTGTGTCTGTACTGTTTATCTGTCCTACTGTAGGGAGAGTCAGAGGAACCAAGGTCAAATGACTAAGTCGGGTAAAACTGTCTGTCGTTGAGGAAGTCACTCTCAACGTGACATGGTGTGTGTCAGTGTGGTACTACGACTGGGAGTCACTGTGTGTGTATGAGGGGTGTGTATGTGAGGGGTGTGAGTGTGTGAGGGGGGCGTTGTGTGTGTGTGTTGTGTTTGTATGCGTGTCTGCGAGTGCATGCGTGTGCAAGCATACGTGTGTGTGTGTGTGTGTGTGTGTGTGTGTGTGTGTGTGTGTGTGTGTGAAGGGGTAATTGTGTGGGATAGTTATAGCAGGGTTTCCTAACAGGATGCTCAGCCCAGCAGTCATATATACCCTCATATCCTGTCACACCACCAGCCCCCCTTCCTCTACGCTCCTATAAACCTCCTCTGGAATGTACTGTAGGACGATGGTGGCTCTGGTCATTAGCTACTACAGTACCGTAGGATGATGATGGCTCTGGTCTGGTCATTAGCTACTACAGTACTGTAGGATGATGATGGCTCTGGTCTGGTCATTAGCTACTACAGTACTGTAGGACGATGATGGCTCTGGTCTGGTCATTAGCTACTACAGTACTGTAGGACGATGATGGCTCTGGTCTGGTCATTAGCTACTACAGTACTGTAGGACGATGATGGCTCTGGTCTGGTCATTAGCTACTACAGTACTGTAGGACGATGATGGCTCTGGTCTGGTCATTAGCTACTACAGTACTGTAGGACGATGATGGCTCTGGTCTGGTCATTAGCTACTACAGTACTGTAGGACGATGATGGCTCTGGTCTGGTCATTAGCTACTACAGTACCGTAGGACGATGATGGCTCTGGTCTGGTCATTAGCTACTACAGTACTGTAGGACGATGATGGCTCTGGTCATTAGCTACTACAGTACCGTAGGACGATGATGGCTCTGGTCTGGTCATTAGCTACTACAGTACTGTAGGATGATGATGGCTCTGGTCTGGTCATTAGCTACTACAGTACTGTAGGACGATGATGGCTCTGGTCTGGTCATTAGCTACTACAGTACTGTAGGACGATGATGGCTCTGGTCTGGTCATTAGCTACTACAGTACTGTAGGACGATGATGGCTCTGGTCTGGTCATTAGCTACTACAGTACTGTAGGACGATGATGGCTCTGGTCTGGTCATTAGCTACTACAGTACTGTAGGACGATGATGGCTCTGGTCTGGTCATTAGCTACTACAGTACTGTAGGATGATGCTCTGGTCTGGTCATTAGCTACTACAGTACTGTAGGATGATGATGGTCTGGTCATTAGCTACTACAGTACCGTAGGATGATGCTCTGGTCTGGACATTAGCTACTACAGTACTGTAGGATGATGATGCTCTGGTCTGGACATTAGCTACTACAGTACCGTAGAATGATGGCTCTGGTCTGGTCATTAGCTACTACAGTACCGTAGGATGATGGCTCTGGTCTGGTCATTAGCTACTACAGTACCGTAGGATGATGGCTCTGGTCTGGACATTAGCTACTACAGTACTGTAGGATGATGATGGCTCTGGTCTGGTCATTAGCTACTACAGTACTGTAGGATGATGCTCTGGTCTGGTCATTAGCTACTACAGTACTGTAGGACGATGATGGCTCTGGTCTGGTCATTAGCTACTACAGTACTGTAGGACGATGATGGCTCTGGTCTGGTCATTAGCTACTACAGTACTGTAGGACGATGATGGCTCTGGTCTGGTCATTAGCTACTACAGTACTGTAGGACGATGATGGCTCTGGTCTGGTCATTAGCTACTACAGTACTGTAGGACGATGATGGCTCTGGTCTGGTCATTAGCTACTACAGTACTGTAGGACGATGATGGCTCTGGTCTGGTCATTAGCTACTACAGTACTGTAGGACGATGATGGCTCTGGTCTGGTCATTAGCTACTACAGTACTGTAGGACGATGATGGCTCTGGTCTGGTCATTAGCTACTACAGTACTGTAGGATGATGCTCTGGTCTGGTCATTAGCTACTACAGTACTGTAGGATGATGATGGTCTGGTCATTAGCTACTACAGCACCGTAGGATGATGCTCTGGTCTGGACATTAGCTACTACAGTACTGTAGGATGATGATGCTCTGGTCTGGACATTAGCTACTACAGTACCGTAGGATGATGGCTCTGGTCTGGTCATTAGCTACTACAGTACTGTAGGATGATGATGGCTCTGGTCATTAGCTACTACAGTACCGTAGGATGATGGCTCTGGTCTGGTCATTAGCTACTACAGTACCGTAGGATGATGGCTCTGGTCTGGACATTAGCTACTACAGTACTGTAGGACGATGATGGCTCTGGTCATTAGCTACTACAGTACCGTAGGACGATGATGGCTCTGGTCTGGTCATTAGCTACTACAGTACTGTAGGATGATGGCTCTGGTCTGGTCATTAGCTACTATGGATACACATCTACACACAATAACATGACCCAGGTTTTAGCTGCTACTTAAATCTAAGTCATTCCCATTGTTTACTGACAGTACTTAGTGAGCATGGCTCTTATAATGGGCCAGTACCCTAGTGAACATGGTTCCTATAATGGGCCAGTACCCTAGTGAACATGGTTCCTATAATGGGCCAGTACCCTAGTGAACATGGCTCCTATAATGGGCCAGTACCCTAGTGAACATGGCTCCTATAATGGGCCAGTACCTTAGTGAGCATGGCTCCTATAATGGGCCAGTACCCTAGTGAACATGGCTCCTATAATGGGCCAGTACCCTAGTGAACATGGCTCCTATAATGGGCCAGTACCCTAGTGAACATGGCTCCTATAATGGGCCAGTACCCTAGTGAACATGGCTCCTATAATGGGCCAGTACCTTAGTGAGCATGGCTCCTATAATGCTGGGTCCGTGGCAGTTCAGTAGGCTCTCCTGGTTGACAGGGTGATGACGAATCAGATTCTTCACCATCAGCAGGAAGGCTGCTACACTGTTCCTCTCCAGCCGACCATCTGACACACACACACACACACACACACGAGTACGATAGCGTTTCATCAGTGTTCACGGAGCACCATTTCCAAAATCTAAATATTCCCAGTAAGGTAGCTCTTTAACACCCACTGACCTTGCAAAGTATGTCAATTAAGCAATAAAGGCCCGAGGGGGTGTGATATATGGCCAATATACCACGGCTAAGGGCTGTTGTTAGGCACAATGCAACACGGCCCTTAGCAGTGGTATATTGGCCATATACCACAAACCCCTGAGGTGCCTTATTGCTATTATAAACTGGTTACCAATGTAATTAGAGCAGTAAAAAATACATGTTTTGTCATACCCATGGTACACGGTCTGATATACCACGGCTGTCAGCCAATCAGCATTCGGGGATAGAACCGATTCGAGCCCTGAATGTTGATTGGCTGAAAGCCGTGGTATTACAAAACATGTATTTTTACTGTTCTAATTAGCCGTGGTATATTGACCATATAACACATCCCCTCTGGCTTATTGAATGTACAATGACTAAGGGCTGTTCTTAGGCACAACCCAAAGCGGAGTACAGCCTGGACACAGCCCTTAGCCGTGGTATATTGGCCATATATCACACCCCAGAGGTGCCTTACTGCTGTTATAAACTGGTTACCAATGTAATTAGAGCAGTAAACAAGTATACCTGTGGGTATATTGTGTGATATACACATGGCTGAAATGCTGTTTCAGCCAATTAGCATTCAGGGCTGGAACCCCCCAGTTGATAATACAGTATAATATATCTGTCTCTCTATTATCTCCAACACACACATACAGCAGTACACACACACACACTGGACCCTGTACAGGCTACTGACCGGAGGACTTGCCCAGTGGCAGCAGCATGCCGACAGGCCCCCGGGAGGAGCTACAGGTTAGTTCTGGTCCCAGTAGGTCTGACGTCTCCTGACCTCCTCCCTCCGCCTGCTCTGGCTCACACACCTGTTCCAGGAGGGGCAGTAGAACCCCCATGCCCCCCACTGTGTTTAACACATCCTACAGGGATACGCAAACAGAAACATACATACATGCACACAGTCAGACACAGAGACATACAGTCAGACACAGAGACATTCACACAGTCAGACACAGAGACATACACACAGACACAGAGACATACAGTCAGACACAGAGACATACACACAGTCAGACACAGAGACATACACACAGTAAGACACAGAAACATACATACATGCACACAGTCAGACACAGAGACATACACACAGTCAGACACAGAGACATACACACAGTCAGACACAGAGACATACACACAGTCAGACACAGAGACATACACACAGTCAGACACAGAGACATACACACAGTCAGACACAGAGACATACACACAGTCAGACACAGAGACATACACACAGTCAGACACAGAGACATACACACAGTAAGACACAGAAACATACATACATACACACAGTCAGACACAGAGACATACACACAGTCAGACACAGAGACATACACAGTCAGACACAGAGACATACACACAGACACAGAGACATACACACAGTAAGACACAGAAACATACACACAGACACAGAGACATACAGTCAGACACAGAGACATACACACAGTCAGACACAGAGACATACACACAGACACAGAGACATACACACAGTCACAGTCTTGTCACTCGAGGAACCCTCACCCAAACACAGTGATGTTGCCAGGTCCAACTAGTTTACTGAGCTCTTGGTTAACAAAGACAGTAGCAACTGTTGGAGGGAGAATGAATAGCAACACACCTTGATGTCCCAGTTCACCACTCTGTGGCCTGTCAGTCTGCCATTATACTGGTGGTTAGGAGACAGGTCCACACAGATCTGACTCTTGAAGGCCTGAGACAAATACAAGTGTTTTAATGACAGCGTTACTACCCGTTGTTGCTACAGCGTTACTACCCGTTGTTGCTCCAGCGTTACTACCCGTTGTTACTACAGCGTTACTACCCGTTGTTGCTCCAGCGTTACTACTCGTTGTTACTACAGCGTTACTACCCGTTGTTGCTCCAGCGTTACTACCCGTTGTTGCTCCAGCGTTACTACTCGTTGTTGCTCCAGCGTTACTACCCGTTGTTGCTCCAGCGTTACTACCCGTTGTTGCTCCAGCGTTACTACCCGTTGTTACTACAGCATTACTACCCGTTGTTACTACAGCGTTACTACCCGTTATTACTACAGCGTTACTACCCGTTGTTACTACAGCGTTACTACCGGTTGTTGCTCCAGCGTTACCACCCGTTGTTACTACAGCATTACTACCCGTTGTTGCTCCAGCATTACTACCTGTTGTTACTACAGCGTTACTACCTGTTGTTACTACAGCGTTACTACCTGTTTTTAGTACATTGTAACATTGTAACTGTGTTCTGGGAGGAGCCTGTGTCTGGGAGGAGCCTTTGAGTGAGCCACCCACCTGAGGAGTGTAGTAGAGAAGCAGTTTACTGTTGAGGTCCGACAGCTCTCCATCTGCCTTGAACAGGGACACATGGTTGGGGCCTGGGAGGGAGGGAGGGTTACAAGGTTACTATATATAGTGTGTTGGGTGTGTGTAGAAACCTGCAGAATGTATGGCCCTAGTGTGTGTGGCTTAGCTAGTGTGTGTACCGTGTGTACTGTATACAATGTTTGGTCCCCCTGTAAATAAAACTACTAACTAGTAGGGTAGACAGATGTAAAAGAGGGTAGAAGACAACAACTGGAGTCTGGCCAGTAGGCCTTAAACCATGTGGAACTGACCACCAAGTCACAGCCTTGTGCGGGTGGGAAGAGGGGTGCTTATATGATTGATGCTGTATAATGATGTGATATTCTATGTGAAAGCAGCAGCACTTTTTAATGTTCAGACCAATTACCCCTCAGGACAATAAAGTAAGTCCTAATCCTACCAGCAGTGTCTAGGGCCTTGGTGTGTGTGTGAATCAGCAGTGTCTAGGGCCTTGGTGTGTGTGTGTGTGTGTGTGTGTACCAGCAGTGTCTAGGGCCTTTTTGTGTGTTTGTGTACCAGCAGTGTATCGGACCTTGGTGTGTGTGTGTGTGTGTGTGTACCAGCAGTGTCGAGGGCCTTGGTGTGTGTGTGTGTGTGTGTGTGTACCAGCAGTGTCTAGGGCCTTGGTGTGTGTGTGTACCAGCAGTGTCTAGGGCCTTGGTGTGTGTGTGTGTGTGTACCAGCAGTGTATCAGGCCTTGGTGTGTGTGTGTGTACCAGCAGCGTATAGGGCCTTGGTGTGTGTGTGTACCAGCAGCGTATAGGGCCTTGGTGTGTGTGTGTACCAGCAGTGTATAGGGCCTTGTGTGTGTGTGTGTGTGTGTGTGTGTGTGTGTGTGTGTGTGTGTGTGTGTGTGTGTGTGTACCAGCAGCGTATAGGGCCTTGGTGTGTGTGTGTACCAGCAGTGTATAGGGCCTTGGTGTGTGTGTGTGTGTGTGTGTGTGTGTACCAGCAGTGTATAGGGCCTTGGTGTGTGTGTGTGTACCAGCAGTGTATAGGGCCTTGGTGTGTGTGTGTGTGTGTGTGTGTGTGTGTACCAGCAGTGTATAGGGCCTTGGTGTGTGTGTGTGTACCAGCAGTGTATAGGGCCTTGGTGTGTGTGTGTGTGTGTGTGTGTGTACCAGCAGTGCATAGGGCCTTGGTGTGTGTGTGTGTGTGTGTGTGTGTGTGTACCAGCAGTGTATAGGTCCTTGGTGTGTGTGTGTACCAGCAGTGTCTAGGGCCTTGGTGTGTGTGTGTACCAGCAGTGTCTAGGGCCTTGGTGTGTGTGTGTGTACCAGCAGTGTCTAGGGCTTTGGTGTGTGTGTGTGTGTGTACCAGCAGTGTCTAGGGCTTTGGTGTGTGTGTGTGTACCAGCAGTGTCTAGGGCCTTGGTGTGTGTGTGTGTACCAGCAGTGTCTAGGGCCTTGGTGTGTGTGTGTGTACCAGCAGTGTCTAGGGCTTTGGTGTGTGTGTGTGTGTACCAGCAGTGTCTAGGGCTTTGGTGTGTGTGTGTGTACCAGCAGTGTCTAGGGCCTTGGTGTGTGTGTGTGTGTATGTGTGTGTGTGTGTGTGTGTGTGTGTGTGTATGTGTGTGTGTGTGTGTGTGTGTGTGTGTACCAGCAGCGTAGGTGCGTAGGCCTTGGTGTGTGTGTGTACTAGCAGTGTATAGGGCCTTGGTGTGTGTGTGTGTGTATGTATGTGTGTGTGTGTGTGTGTGTGTGTGTGTGTGTGTGTGTGTATGTGTGTGTGTGTGTGTGTGTGTGTGTGTACCAGCAGCGTATAGGGCCTTGGTGTGTGTGTGTACCAGCAGTGTATAGGGCCTTGGTGTGTGTGTGTGTGTGTGTGTGTGTGTGTGTGTGTGTGTGTGTGTGTGTACCAGCAGCGTATAGGGCCTTGGTGTGTGTGTGTACCAGCAGCGTGTAGGGCCTTGGTGTGTGTGTGTGTACCAGCAGTGTATAGGGCCTTGGCGTGTGTGTGTGTACCAGCAGTGTATAGGTCCTTGGTGTGTGTGTGTGTACCAGCAGCGTATAGGGCCTTGGTGTGTGTGTGTACCAGCAGTGTATAGGGTCTTGGTGTGTGTGTGTGTACCAGCAGTGTATAGGGCCTTGGTGTGTGTGTGTGTGTGTGTGTGTACCAGCAGCGTGTAGGGCCTTGGTGGGTGTGTATACCAGCAGCGTATAGGGCCTTGGTGTGTGTGTGTACCAGCAGTGTATAGGGCCTTGGTGTGTGTGTGTGTGTGTGTGTGTGTGTACCAGCAGTGTATAGGTCCTTGGTGTGTGTGTGTACCAGCAGTGTATAGGGCCTTGGTGTGTGTGTGTGTACCAGCAGTGTATAGGGCCTTGGTGTGTGTGTGTGTGTGGGTGTACCAGCAGTGTATAGGGCCTTGGTGTGTTTGTGTGTGTGTGTGTGTGTGTGTACCAGCAGTGTATAGGTCCTTGGTGTGTGTGTGTACCAGCAGTGTATAGGGCCTTGGTGTTTGTGTGTGTGTGTGTGTACCAGCAGTGTATAGGGCCTTGGTGTGTGTGTGTGTACCAGCAGTGTATAGGGCCTTGGTGTGTGTGTGTGTGTGTGTGTGTGTGTGTGCCAGCAGTGTATAGGGCCTTGGTGTGTGTGTGTGTGTGTGTGTGTGTACCAGCAGTGTATAGGTCCTTGGTGTGTGTGTGTACCAGCAGTGTATAGGGCCTTGGTGTGTGTGTGTACCAGCAGTGTCTAGGGCCTTGGTGTGTGTGTGTGTGTGTGTGTGTACCAGCAGTGTATAGGGCCTTGGTGTGTGTGTGTGTACCAGCAGTGTATAGGGCCTTGGTGTGTGTGTGTGTACCAGCAGTGTCTAGGGCCTTGGTGTGTGTGTGTGTACCAGCAGTGTCTAGGGCCTTGGTGTGTGTGTGTGTACCAGCAGTGTCTAGGGCTTTGGTGTGTGTGTGTGTGTACCAGCAGTGTCTAGGGCTTTGGTGTGTGTGTGTGTACCAGCAGTGTCTAGGGCCTTGGTGTGTGTGTGTGTGTACCAGCAGTGTATCAGGCCTTGGTGTGTGTGTGTGTACCAGCAGCGTATAGGGCCTTGGTGTGTGTGTGTACCAGCAGCGTATAGGGCCTTGGTGCGTGTGTATACCAGCAGCGTATAGGGCCTTGGTGTGTGTGTGTACCAGCAGTGTATAGGGCCTTGGTGTGTGTGTGTGTGTGTGTGTGTGTGTGTGTGTGTGTGTGTGTGTGTGTGTGTGTGTGTGTGTACCAGCAGCGTATAGGGCCTTGGTGTGTGTGTGTACCAGCAGCGTGTAGGGCCTTGGTGCGTGTGTATACCAGCAGCGTATAGGGCCTTGGTGTGTGTGTGTACCAGCAGTGTATAGGGCCTTGGTGTGTGTGTGTGTGTGTGTGTACCAGCAGTGTATAGGTCCTTGGTGTGTGTGTGTACCAGCAGTGTATAGGGCCTTGGTGTGTGTGTGTGTACCAGCAGTGTATAGGAACTTGGTGTGTGTGTGTGTGGGTGTACCAGCAGTGTATAGGGCCTTGGTGTGTTTGTGTGTGTGTGTGTGTGTGTGTGTACCAGCAGCGTGTAGGGCCTTGGTGGGTGTGTATACCAGCAGCGTATAGGGCCTTGGTGTGTGTGTGTACCAGCAGTGTATAGGGCCTTGGTGTGTGTGTGTGTGTGTGTGTACCAGCAGTGTATAGGTCCTTGGTGTGTGTGTGTACCAGCAGTGTATAGGGCCTTGGTGTGTGTGTGTGTACCAGCAGTGTATAGGGCCTTGGTGTGTGTGTGTGTGGGTGTACCAGCAGTGTATAGGGCCTTGGTGTGTTTGTGTGTGTGTGTGTGTGTGTACCAGCAGTGTATAGGTCCTTGGTGTGTGTGTGTACCAGCAGTGTATAGGGCCTTGGTGTGTGTGTGTGTGTGTGTGTACCAGCAGTGTATAGGGCCTTGGTGTGTGTGTGTGTACCAGCAGTGTATAGGGCCTTGGTGTGTGTGTGTGTGTGTGTGTGTGTGCCAGCAGTGTATAGGGCCTTGGTGTGTGTGTGTGTGTGTGTGTGTGTGTACCAGCAGTGTATAGGTCCTTGGTGTGTGTGTGTACCAGCAGTGTATAGGGCCTTGGTGTGTGTGTGTGTACCAGCAGTGTCTAGGGCCTTGGTGTGTGTGTGTGTGTGTGTGTGTACCAGCAGTGTATAGGGCCTTGGTGTGTGTGTGTACCAGCAGTGTATAGGGCCTTGGTGTGTGTGTGTGTGTGTGTGTGTGTGTGTGTGTACCAGCAGCGTATAGGTCCTTGGTGTGTGTGTGTACCAGCAGTGTATAGGGCCTTGGTGTGTGTGTGTGTACCAGCAGTGTATAGGGCCTTGGTGTGTGTGTGTGTGGGTGTACCAGCAGTGTATAGGGCGTTGGTGTGTTTGTGTGTGTGTGTGTGTGTGTGTGTACCAGCAGCGTGTAGGGCCTTGGTGGGTGTGTATACCAGCAGCGTATAGGGCCTTGGTGTGTGTGTGTACCAGCAGTGTATAGGGCCTTGGTGTGTGTGTGTGTGTGTGTGTACCAGCAGTGTATAGGTCCTTGGTGTGTGTGTGTACCAGCAGTGTATAGGGCCTTGGTGTGTGTGTGTGTACCAGCAGTGTATAGGGCCTTGGTGTGTGTGTGTGTGGGTGTACCAGCAGTGTATAGGGCCTTGGTGTGTTTGTGTGTGTGTGTGTGTGTGTACCAGCAGTGTATAGGTCCTTGGTGTGTGTGTGTACCAGCAGTGTATAGGGCCTTGGTGTGTGTGTGTGTGTGTGTGTACCAGCAGTGTATAGGGCCTTGGTGTGTGTGTGTGTACCAGCAGTGTATAGGGCCTTGGTGTGTGTGTGTGTGTGTGTGTGTGCCAGCAGTGTATAGGGCCTTGGTGTGTGTGTGTGTGTGTGTGTGTGTGTACCAGCAGTGTATA